>NW_027274607.1:0-37500 GCF_030028105.1 Mobula birostris
TGTGTTGCTAGTGCCTGCCAGTGAGTTGCCGTCCAGTTTGTGTGTGTGTTGCTGAGTTTCCTCCAGTATTCTCTGTGTTGCTGAGTTCCTCCAGTATTGTGTGTGTGTTGCTGAGTTTCTCCAGCATTGTGTTGTGTGTTGTTGAGTTCCTCCAGTATTGTGTCCTCTGTGCTCCTGAGTTCCTCCAGTATAGTGTGTGTTGCTGAAATTCCCCCCAGTATTGTGTGTGTGTTGGTGAATTCCTCCCAGCACTGTGTGTGTGTATTGCTGAGTTCCTCAGTCATTATGTGTGTGTGTTGCTGAGTTTCTCCAGCATTGCTTGTGTGTTGCTGAGTTCCTCCAGTATCGTGTGTGTTGCTGAGTTACTCCAGTATTGTGTGTGTGTGTGTGTTGCTCTCAGATCCGTTCTCCAGTATTCTCTGTGTTGCTGAGTTCCTCCAGTATTGTGTGTGTGTTGCTGAGTTCCTCCAGCATTGTGTGTGTGCTGAGTTCCTCCAGTATTCTCTGTGTTGCCTGAGTTCCCCCCAGTATTGTGTGTGTGTTGGTGAATTCCTCCAGCACTGTGTGTGGGTGTGTTGCTGAGTTTCCTCCAGTATTGTGTGTCGTGTTGCTGAGTTCCTCCAGTATTGTGTGTGTGTTGCTGAGTTCCTCCAGTATTGTGTGTAGGTTGCGGAGTTGCTCCCAGTATTGTGTGTGTGTTGCCGAGTTGCTCCAGTATTGTGTGCGTGTTACTGAGTTCCTCCAGTATTGTGTGTGTGTTGCTGAGTTCCTCCAGTATCGTGTGTGTGTTGCTGAGATTCCTTCCTCCAGTATTGTGTGTGTGTTGCCGAGTTGCTCCAGTATTGTGTGTGTGTTGCTGAATTCCTCCAGTATCGTGTGTGTGTTGCTGAGTTCCTCCAGTATCGTGCGTGTGTTGCTGAGTTCCTCCAGTATTGTTTGTGTATGTTGCTGAGTTCCTCCAGTTTGTGTGTGTGTTGCTGAGTTCCTCCAGTATTGTGTCTGTGTGTTGCTGAATTCCTCCAGTATTCTGTGTGTGTTGCTGAGTTCCCTCCAGTATTCTCTGTGTTGCTGAGTTCCCCCAGTATTGTGTGCGTGATACTGAGTTCCTCCAGTATTGTGTGTGTGTTGCTGAGTTCCTCCAGTATTCTCTGTGTTGCTGAGTTCCCTCCAGTATTGTGTGTGTGTTGCCGGAGTTGCTCCCAGTATTGTGTGTGTGTTGCTGAATTCCTCCAGTATCGTGTGTGTGTTGCTGAGTTCCTCCAGTATCGTGCGTGTGTTGCTGAGTTCCTCCAGTATTGTTTGTGTATGTTGCTGAGTTCCTCCAGTATTGTGTTGTGTGTTGCTGAGTTCCTCCAGTATTGTGTCTGTGTGTTGCTGAATTCCTCCAGTATTCTGTGTGTGTTGCTGAGTTCCTCCAGTATTCTCTGTGTTGCTGAGTTCCCCCCAGTATTGTGTGTGTGTTGGTGAATTCCTCCAGCACTGTGTGTGTGTGTTGCTGAGTTCCTCCAGTATTCTGTGTGTGTTGCTGAGTTTCCTCCAGTATTGTGTGTGTGTTGCTGAGTTCCTCCAGTATTGTGTATGTGTTGCCGAGTTGCTCCAGTATTGTGTATGTGTTGCCGAGTTGGCTCCAGTATTGTGTGCGTGTTACTGAGTTCCTTCCAGTATTGTGTGTGTGTGTGTTTGTTGCTCAGTTCCTCCAGTATTCTCTGTGTTGCTGAGTTCCTCCAGTATTGTGTGTGTTGCTGAGTTCCTCCAGCATTGTGTGAGTTGCTGAATTCCTCCAGTATCGTGCGTGTGTTGCTGAGTTCCTCCAGTATTGTTTTGTGTATGTTGCTGAGTTCCTCCAGTATTGTGTGTGTGTTGCTGAGTTCCACCAGTATCGTGTGTGTTGCTGAGTTCCTCCAGTATTGTTTGTGTATGTTGCTAAGTTCCTCCAGTATTCAGTGTGTGTTGCTGAGTTCCCCCAGTATTGTGTGTGTGTTGCTGAGTTCCTCCCAGTATTGTGTTGTGTTGCTGAGTTCCTCCAGTATTGTGTGTGTGTTGCTGAGTTCCTCCAGTATTGTGTGTGTGTTGCTTGAGTTTCCTCCAGCATTGTGTGTGTGGTTTGCTGAGTTCCTCCAGTATTGTGTGTGTGTTTGCTGAGTTCCTCTAGTATTCTCTGTGTTGCTGAGTTCCCCCAGTATTGTGTTGTGTTGGTGAATTCCTCCCAGCACTGTGTGTGTGTGTTGCTGAGTTCCTCCAGTATCGTGTGTGTGTTGCTCTGTTCCTCCAGTATTGTGTGTGTGTTGCTGAGTTCCTCCAGTATTGTGTGTGTGTTGCGGAGTTCCTCCAGTATTGTGTGTGTGTTGCTGAGTTCCTCCAGTATTCTGTGTGTGTTGCTGAGTTCCTCCAGTATTGTGTGTGTGTTGATGAGTTCCTCCAGTATTGTGTGTGTGTTGCCCGCGTTGCTCCAGTATTGTGTGTGTGTTGCCGAGTTGCTCCAGTATTGTGTGCGTGTTACTGAGGTTCCTTCCAGTATTGTGTGCGTGTTACTGAGTTCCTCCAGTATTGTGTGTGTTTGTTGCTCAGTTCCTCCAGTATTGTGTGTGTGTTGCTGAGTTCCCTCCAGTATTGTGTCTGTGTGTTGCTGAGTTCCACCAGTATCGTGTGTGTTGCTGAGTTCCTTCAGTATTGTGTGTATGTTGCTGGAGGTTTCCCCCAGTATTGTGTGTGTTGGTTGCTGAGTTCCTCCAGTATGTCTGTGTGTTGCTGAGTTCCTCCAGTGTAGTGTGTGTGTTGCTGAGTTCCTCCAGTATTGTGTGCGTGTTACTGAGTTCCTCCAGTATTGTGTGTGTTTTTTGCTCAGTTCCTCAGTATTGTGTGTGTGTTGCTGAGTTCCTCCAGTATTGTGTCTGTGTGTTGCTGAGTTCCACCAGTATCGTGTGGTGTTGCTGAGTTCCTCCAGTATTGTGTGTATGTTGCTGAGTTCCCCCCAGTATTGTGTTGTGTGTTGCTGAGTTCCTCCAGTATTGTCTGTGTGTTGCTGAGTTCCTCCAGTGTAGTGTGTGTGTTGGCTGAGTTCCCCCAGTATTCTCTGTGTTGCTGAGTTACTCCAGTATTGTGTGTGGTGCTCAGTTCCTCCAGTATTGTGTCTGTGTGCTGCTGAGTTCCTCCAGTATTGTGTGTGTGTTTCTGAGTTCCTCCAGTATTGTGTGTGTGTTGCTGAGTTCCTCCAGTATTGTGTGTGTGTTGCTGAGTTCCTCCAGTATTGTGTGTGTGTTGCTGAGTTCCATCTAGTATTGTGTGCGTTGCTCAGTTCCTCCAGTATTGTTTGTGTGTTGGTGAATTCCTCCAGTATTGTGTTTCTGTTACTGAGCTCATCCAGTATTCTGTGTATGTTGCTGATTTCCTCCAGTATTGTGTGTGTGTTGCTGAGTTCCCCCAGTATTCTGTGTGTGTTGCTGAGTTCCTCCAGTATTCTCTGTGTTTGCTGAGTTCCCCCCAGTACTGTGTGTGTGTTGGTGAATTCCTCCAGCACTGTGTGTGTGTGTTGCTGAGTTCCTCCAGTATTGTGTGTGTGTTGCTCAGTTCCTCCAGCATTGTGTGTGTTGCTGAGTTCCTCCAGTATTGTGTGTGTGTTGCTGAGTTCCTCCAGTATTGTGGTGTGTGTTGCTGAGTTCCTCCAGTATTGTGTGTGTGTTGCTGAGTTCCTCCAGTATTCTCTGTGTTTGCTGAGTTCCCCCAGTATTGTGTGTGTGTTGGTGAATTCCTCCAGCACTGTGTGTTGTGTGTTGCTGAGTTCCTCCAGTATTGTGTGTGTGTTGCTGAGTTCCTCCAGTATTGTGTGTGTGTTGCTGAGTTCCTCCAGTATTTGTGTGTGTGTTGCTGAGTTCCTCCAGCATTGTGTGTGTTGCTGAGTTCCCCAGTATTGTGTGTGTTGCTGAGTTCCCCCCAGTATTGTGTGTGTTGCTGAGTTCCCCCAGTATTGTGTGTGTGTTGCTGAGTTCCCCCAGTATTGTGTGTGTTGCCTGAGTTCCTCCAGTATTGTGTGTGTTGCTGAGTTCCTCCCAGCATTGTGTGTGTTGCTGAGTTCCCCCATGTATTCTGTGTCGTGTTGCTCAGTTCCCGCCCGCTTCGCCAGAGTTCTCGGCCTGCCCCCCTGCGCGCTCCCTCCAGATTGTGTGTGTTGCCTGAGTTCCCCCAGTATTGTGTGTGTTGCTGAGTTCCCCAGTATTGTGTGTGTGTTGCTGAGTTCCTCCAGTATTCTGTGTGTGTTGCTGAGTTCCTCCAGTATTGTGTGTGTGTTGCTGAGTTCCTCCAGTATTGTGTGTGTGTTGCCGAGTTGCTCCAGTATTGTGTGGTGTGTTACTGAGTTCTTCCAGTATTGTTTGTGTGTTGGTGAATTCCCTCCAGTATTGTATTTCTGTTACTGAGTTCATCCAGTATTCTGTGTATGTTGCTGAGTTCCTCCAGCATTGCTTGTGTGTTGCTGAGTTCCTCCAGTATCGTGTGTGTTGCTGAGTTACTCCAGTATTGTGTGTGTGTGTGTGTTGCTGAGATCCTCCAGTATTCTCTGTGTTGCTGAATTCCTCCAGTATTGTGTGAGTTGCTGAATTCCTCCAGCATTGTTTGTGTGTTGCTGAGTTCCTCCAGTATTGTTTGTGTATGTTGCTGAGTACCTCCAGTATTCTGTGTGTGTTGCTGAGTTCCTCCAGTATTCTGTGTGTGTTGCTGAGTTCCTCCAGTATTGTGTGTGTGTTGCTGAATTCCTCCAGTATTCTCTGTGTTGCTGAGTTCCCCCAGTATTGTGTGTGTGTTGCTGAGTTCCTCCAGTATTGTGTGTGTGTTGGTGAATTCCTCCAGCATTGCGTGTGTTGCTGAGTTCCTCCAGTATTGTGTGTGTGTTGCTGAGTTCCTCTAGTATTGTGTGTGTGTTGCTGAGTTCCCCCAGTATTCTCTGTGTTGCTGAGTTCCTCCAGTATTGTGTGTGTGTTGGTGAATTCCTCCAGCATTGTGTGTGTTGCTGAGTTCCTCCAGTATTCTCTGTTTTGCTGAGTTCCTCCAGTATTGTGTGTGTGTTGCTGAGTTTCTCCAGCATTGTGTGTGTGTTGTTGAGTTCCTCCAGTATTGTGTCTGTGTTCCTGAGTTCCTCCAGTATAGTGTGTGTTGCTGAATTCCCCCAGTATTGTGTGTGTGTTGGTGAATTCCTCCAGCACTGTGTGTGTGTATTGCTGAGTTCCTCCAGTATTGTGTGTGTGTTGCTGAGTTTCTCCAGCATTGCTTTTGTGTTGCTGAGTTCCTCCAGTATCGTGTGTGTTGCTGAGTTACTCCCAGTATTGTGTGTGTGTGTGTGTTGCTCAGATCCTCCAGTATTCTCTGTGTTGCTGAGTTCCTCCAGTATTGTGTGTGTGTTGCTGAGTTCCTCCAGCATTGTGTGTGTTGCTGAGTTCCTCCAGTATTCTCTGTGTTGCTGAGTTCCCCCAGTATTGTGTGTGTGTTGGTGAATTCCTCCAGCACTGTGTGTGTGTGTTGCTGAGTTCACTCCAGTATTGTGTGTGGTGTTGCTGAGTTCCTCCAGTATTGTGTGTGTGTTGCTGAGTTCCTCCAGCATTGTGTGTGTGTTGCTGAGTTCCCCCAGTATTGTGTGTGTTGCTGAGTTCCTCCAGCATTGTGTGTGTGTTGCTGAGTTCCTCCAGTATTGTGTGTGTGTTGCCGAGTTGCTCCAGTATTGTGTGTGTGTTACTGAGTTCTTCCAGTATTGTTTGTGTGTTGGTGAATTCCTCCAGTATTGTATTTCTGTTACTGAGTTCATCCAGTATTCTGTGTATGTTGCTGAGTTCCTCCAGCATTGCTTGTGTGTTGCTGAGTTCCTCCAGTATCGTGTGTGTTGCTGAGTTACTCCAGTATTGTGTGTGTGTGTGTGTTGCTCAGATCCTCCAGTATTCTCTGTGTTGCTGAATTCCTCCAGTATTGTGTGCGTTGCTGAGTTCCTCCAGCATTGTTTGTGTGTTGCTGAGTTCCTCCAGTATTGTTTGTGTATGTTGCTGAGTACCTCCAGTATTCTGTGTGTGTTGCTGAGTTCCTCCAGTATTCTGTGTGTGTTGCTGAGTTCCTCCAGTATTGTGTGTGTGTTTGCTGAATTCCTCCAGTATTCTCTGTGTTGCTGAGTTCCCCCAGTATTGTGTGTGTGTTGCTGAGTTCCTCCAGTATTGTGTGTGTGTTGGTGAATTCCTCCAGCATTGTGTGTGTTTGCTGAGTTCCTCCAGTATTGTGTGTGTGTTGCTGAGTTCCTCCAGTATTGTGTGTGTGTTGCTGAGTTCCTCCAGTATTCTCTGTGTTGCTGAGTTCCTCCAGTATTGTGTGTGTGTTGCTGAGTTTCTCCAGCATTGTGTGTGTGTTGTTGAGTTCCTCCAGTATTGTGTCTGTGCTCCTGAGTTCCTCCAGTATAGTGTGTGTTGCTGAATTCCCCCAGTATTGTGTGTGTGTTGGTGAATTCCTCCAGCAACTGTGTGTGTGTATTGCTGAGTTCCTCCAGTATTGTGTGTGTGTTGCTGAGTTTCTCCAGCATTGCTTGTGTGTTGCTGAGTTCCTCCAGTATCGTGTGTGTTGCTGAGTTACTCCAGTATTGTGTGTGTGTGTGTGTTGCTCAGATCCTCCAGTATTCTCTGTGTTGCTGAGTTCCTCCAGTATTGTGTGTGTGTTGCTGAGTTCCTCCAGCATTGCTTGTGTGTTGCTGAGTTCCTCCAGTATCGTGTGTGTTGCTGAGTTACTCCCAGTATTGTGTGTGTGTGTGTGTTGCTCAGATCCTCCAGTATTCTCTGTGTTGCTGAATTCCTCCAGTATTGTGTGCGTTGCTGAGTTCCTCCAGCATTGTTTGTGTGTTGCTGAGTTCCTCCAGTATTGTTTGTGGTATGTTGCTGAAGTACCTCCAGTATTCTGTGTGTGTTGCTGAGTTCCTCCAGTATTCTGTGTGTGTTGCTGAGTTCCTCCAGTATTGTGTGTGTGTTGCTGAATTCCTCCAGTATTCTCTGTGTTGCTGAGTTCCCCCAGTATTGTGTGTGTGTTGCTGAGTTCCTCCAGTATTGTGTGTGTGTTGGTGAATTCCTCCAGCATTGTGTGTGTTGCTGAGTTCCTCCAGTATTGTGTGTGTGTTGCTGAGTTCCTCCAGTATTGTGTGTGTGTTGCTGAGTTCCTCCAGTATTCTCTGTGTTGCTGAGTTCCTCCAGTATTGTGTGTGTGTTGCTGAGTTTCTCCAGCATTGTGTGTGTGTTGTTGAGTTCCTCCAGTATTGTGTCTGTGCTCCTGAGTTCCTCCAGTATAGTGTGTGTTGCTGAATTCCCCCAGTATTGTGTGTGTGTGTTGGTGAATTCCTCCAGCACTGTGTGTGTGTATTGCTGAGTTCCTCCAGTATTGTGTGTGTGTTGCTGAGTTTCTCCAGCATTGCTTGTGTGTTGCTGAGTTCCTCCAGTATCGTGTGTGTTGCTGAGTTACTCCAGTATTGTGTGTGTGTGTGTGTTGCTCAGATCCTCCAGTATTCTCTGTGTTGCTGAGTTCCTCCAGTATTGTGTGTGTGTTGCTGAGTTCCTCCAGCATTGTGTGTGTTGCTGAGTTCCTCCAGTATTCTCTGTGTTGCTGAGTTCCCCAGTATTGTGTGTGTGTTGGTGAATTCCTCCAGCACTGTGTGTGTGTGTTGCTGAGTTCCTCCAGTATTGTGTGTGTGTTGCTGAGTTCCTCCAGTATTGTGTGTGTGTTGCTGAGTTCCTCCAGTATTGTGTGTGTGTTGCAGAGTTGCTCCAGTATTGTGTGTGTGTTGCCGAGTTGCTCCAGTATTGTGTGCGTGTTACTGAGTTCCTCCAGTATTGTGTGTGTGTTGCTGAGTTCCTCCAGTATCGTGTGTGTGTTGCTGAGTTCCTCCAGTATTGTGTGTGTGTTGCCGAGTTGCTCCAGTATTGTGTGTGTGTTGCTGAATTCCTCCAGTATCGTGTGTGTGTTGCTGAGTTCCTCCAGTATCGTGCGTGTGTTGCTGAGTTCCTCCAGTATTGTTTGTGTATGTTGCTGAGTTCCTCCAGTATTGTGTGTGTGTTGCTGAGTTCCTCCAGTATTGTGTCTGTGTGTTGCTGAATTCCTCCAGTATTCTGTGTGTGTTGCTGAGTTCCTCCAGTATTCTCTGTGTTGCTGAGTTCCCCCAGTATTGTGTGCGTGTTACTGAGTTCCTCCAGTATTGTGTGTGTGTTGCTGAGTTCCTCCAGTATTCTCTGTGTTGCTGAGTTCCTCCAGTATTGTGTGTGTGTTGCCGAGTTGCTCCAGTATTGTGTGTGTGTTGCTGAATTCCTCCAGTATCGTGTGTGTGTTGCTGAGTTCCTCCAGTATCGTGCGTGTGTTGCTGAGTTCCTCCAGTATTGTTTGTGTATGTTGCTGAGTTCCTCCAGTATTGTGTGTGTGTTGCTGAGTTCCTCCAGTATTGTGTCTGTGTGTTGCTGAATTCCTCCAGTATTCTGTGTGTGTTGCTGAGTTCCTCCAGTATTCTCTGTGTTGCTGAGTTCCCCCAGTATTGTGTGTGTGTTGGTGAATTCCTCCAGCACTGTGTGTGTGTGTTGCTGAGTTCCTCCAGTATTCTGTGTGTGTTGCTGAGTTCCTCCAGTATTGTGTGTGTGTTGCTGAGTTCCTCCAGTATTGTGTATGTGTTGCCGAGTTGCTCCAGTATTGTGTGTGTGTTGCCGAGTTGCTCCAGTATTGTGTGCGTGTTACTGAGTTCCTCCAGTATTGTGTGTGTGTGTGTTTGTTGCTCAGTTCCTCCAGTATTCTCTGTGTTGCTGAGTTCCTCCAGTATTGTGTGTGTTGCTGAGTTCCTCCAGCATTGTGTGAGTTGCTGAATTCCTCCAGTATCGTGCGTGTGTTGCTGAGTTCCTCCAGTATTGTTTGTGTATGTTGCTGAGTTCCTCCAGTATTGTGTGTGTGTTGCTGAGTTCCACCAGTATCGTGTGTGTTGCTGAGTTCCTCCAGTATTGTTTGTGTATGTTGCTAAGTTCCTCCAGTATTCAGTGTGTGTTGCTGAGTTCCCCCAGTATTGTGTGTGTGTTGCTGAGTTCCTCCAGTATTGTGTGTGTGTTGCTGAGTTCCTCCAGTATTGTGTGTGTGTTGCTGAGTTCCTCCAGTATTGTGTGTGTGTTGCTGAGTTCCTCCAGCATTGTGTGTGTGTTGCTGAGTTCCTCCAGTATTGTGTGTGTGTTGCTGAGTTCCTCTAGTATTCTCTGTGTTGCTGAGTTCCCCCAGTATTGTGTGTGTGTTGGTGAATTCCTCCAGCACTGTGTGTGTGTGTTGCTGAGTTCCTCCAGTATCGTGTGTGTGTTGCTCTGTTCCTCCAGTATTGTGTGTGTGTTGCTGAGTTCCTCCAGTATTGTGTGTGTGTTGCTGAGTTCCTCCAGTATTGTGTGTGTGTTGCTGAGTTCCTCCAGTATTCTGTGTGTGTTGCTGAGTTCCTCCAGTATTGTGTGTGTGTTGATGAGTTCCTCCAGTATTGTGTGTGTGTTGCCGCGTTGCTCCAGTATTGTGTGTGTGTTGCCGAGTTGCTCCAGTATTGTGTGCGTGTTACTGAGTTCCTCCAGTATTGTGTGCGTGTTACTGAGTTCCTCCAGTATTGTGTGTGTTTGTTGCTCAGTTCCTCCAGTATTGTGTGTGTGTTGCTGAGTTCCTCCAGTATTGTGTCTGTGTGTTGCTGAGTTCCACCAGTATCGTGTGTGTTGCTGAGTTCCTTCAGTATTGTGTGTATGTTGCTGAGTTCCCCCAGTATTGTGTGTGTGTTGCTGAGTTCCTCCAGTATTGTCTGTGTGTTGCTGAGTTCCTCCAGTGTAGTGTGTGTGTTGCTGAGTTCCTCCAGTATTGTGTGCGTGTTACTGAGTTCCTCCAGTATTGTGTGTGTTTGTTGCTCAGTTCCTCCAGTATTGTGTGTGTGTTGCTGAGTTCCTCCAGTATTGTGTCTGTGTGTTGCTGAGTTCCACCAGTATCGTGTGTGTTGCTGAGTTCCTCCAGTATTGTGTGTATGTTGCTGAGTTCCCCCAGTATTGTGTGTGTGTTGCTGAGTTCCTCCAGTATTGTCTGTGTGTTGCTGAGTTCCTCCAGTGTAGTGTGTGTGTTGCTGAGTTCCCCCAGTATTCTCTGTGTTGCTGAGTTACTCCAGTATTGTGTGTGGTGCTCAGTTCCTCCAGTATTGTGTCTGTGTGCTGCTGAGTTCCTCCAGTATTGTGTGTGTGTTTCTGAGTTCCTCCAGTATTGTGTGTGTGTTGCTGAGTTCCTCCAGTATTGTGTGTGTGTTGCTGAGTTCCTCCAGTATTGTGTGTGTGTTGCTGAGTTCCTCTAGTATTGTGTGCGTTGCTCAGTTCCTCCAGTATTGTTTGTGTGTTGGTGAATTCCTCCAGTATTGTGTTTCTGTTACTGAGCTCATCCAGTATTCTGTGTATGTTGCTGAGTTCCTCCAGTATTGTGTGTGTGTTGCTGAGTTCCCCCAGTATTCTGTGTGTGTTGCTGAGTTCCTCCAGTATTCTCTGTGTTGCTGAGTTCCCCCAGTACTGTGTGTGTGTTGGTGAATTCCTCCAGCACTGTGTGTGTGTGTTGCTGAGTTCCTCCAGTATTGTGTGTGTGTTGCTCAGTTCCTCCAGCATTGTGTGTGTTGCTGAGTTCCTCCAGTATTGTGTGTGTGTTGCTGAGTTCCTCCAGTATTGTGTGTGTGTTGCTGAGTTCCTCCAGTATTGTGTGTGTGTTGCTGAGTTCCTCCAGTATTCTCTGTGTTGCTGAGTTCCCCCAGTATTGTGTGTGTGTTGGTGAATTCCTCCAGCACTGTGTGTGTGTGTTGCTGAGTTCCTCCAGTATTGTGTGTGTGTTGCTGAGTTCCTCCAGTATTGTGTGTGTGTTGCTGAGTTCCTCCAGTATTGTGTGTGTGTTGCTGAGTTCCTCCAGCATTGTGTGTGTTGCTGAGTTCCCCCAGTATTGTGTGTGTTGCTGAGTTCCCCCAGTATTGTGTGTGTTGCTGAGTTCCCCCAGTATTGTGTGTGTGTTGCTGAGTTCCCCCAGTATTGTGTGTGTTGCTGAGTTCCTCCAGTATTGTGTGTGTTGCTGAGTTCCTCCAGCATTGTGTGTGTTGCTGAGTTCCCCCAGTATTCTGTGTGTGTTGCTCAGTTCCTCCAGCATTGTGTGTGTTGCTGAGTTCCCCCAGTATTGTGTGTGTTGCTGAGTTCCTCCAGTATTGTGTGTGTGTTGCTGAGTTCCTCCAGTATTCTGTGTGTGTTGCTGAGTTCCTCCAGTATTGTGTGTGTGTTGCTGAGTTCCTCCAGTATTGTGTGTGTGTTGCCGAGTTGCTCCAGTATTGTGTGTGTGTTACTGAGTTCTTCCAGTATTGTTTGTGTGTTGGTGAATTCCTCCAGTATTGTATTTCTGTTACTGAGTTCATCCAGTATTCTGTGTATGTTGCTGAGTTCCTCCAGCATTGCTTGTGTGTTGCTGAGTTCCTCCAGTATCGTGTGTGTTGCTGAGTTACTCCAGTATTGTGTGTGTGTGTGTGTTGCTGAGATCCTCCAGTATTCTCTGTGTTGCTGAATTCCTCCAGTATTGTGTGAGTTGCTGAATTCCTCCAGCATTGTTTGTGTGTTGCTGAGTTCCTCCAGTATTGTTTGTGTATGTTGCTGAGTACCTCCAGTATTCTGTGTGTGTTGCTGAGTTCCTCCAGTATTCTGTGTGTGTTGCTGAGTTCCTCCAGTATTGTGTGTGTGTTGCTGAATTCCTCCAGTATTCTCTGTGTTGCTGAGTTCCCCCAGTATTGTGTGTGTGTTGCTGAGTTCCTCCAGTATTGTGTGTGTGTTGGTGAATTCCTCCAGCATTGCGTGTGTTGCTGAGTTCCTCCAGTATTGTGTGTGTGTTGCTGAGTTCCTCTAGTATTGTGTGTGTGTTGCTGAGTTCCCCCAGTATTCTCTGTGTTGCTGAGTTCCTCCAGTATTGTGTGTGTGTTGGTGAATTCCTCCAGCATTGTGTGTGTTGCTGAGTTCCTCCAGTATTCTCTGTTTTGCTGAGTTCCTCCAGTATTGTGTGTGTGTTGCTGAGTTTCTCCAGCATTGTGTGTGTGTTGTTGAGTTCCTCCAGTATTGTGTCTGTGTTCCTGAGTTCCTCCAGTATAGTGTGTGTTGCTGAATTCCCCCAGTATTGTGTGTGTGTTGGTGAATTCCTCCAGCACTGTGTGTGTGTATTGCTGAGTTCCTCCAGTATTGTGTGTGTGTTGCTGAGTTTCTCCAGCATTGCTTTTGTGTTGCTGAGTTCCTCCAGTATCGTGTGTGTTGCTGAGTTACTCCAGTATTGTGTGTGTGTGTGTGTTGCTCAGATCCTCCAGTATTCTCTGTGTTGCTGAGTTCCTCCAGTATTGTGTGTGTGTTGCTGAGTTCCTCCAGCATTGTGTGTGTTGCTGAGTTCCTCCAGTATTCTCTGTGTTGCTGAGTTCCCCCAGTATTGTGTGTGTGTTGGTGAATTCCTCCAGCACTGTGTGTGTGTGTTGCTGAGTTCCTCCAGTATTGTGTGTGTGTTGCTGAGTTCCTCCAGTATTGTGTGTGTGTTGCTGAGTTCCTCCAGCATTGTGTGTGTGTTGCTGAGTTCCCCCAGTATTGTGTGTGTTGCTGAGTTCCTCCAGCATTGTGTGTGTGTTGCTGAGTTCCTCCAGTATTGTGTGTGTGTTGCCGAGTTGCTCCAGTATTGTGTGTGTGTTACTGAGTTCTTCCAGTATTGTTTGTGTGTTGGTGAATTCCTCCAGTATTGTATTTCTGTTACTGAGTTCATCCAGTATTCTGTGTATGTTGCTGAGTTCCTCCAGCATTGCTTGTGTGTTGCTGAGTTCCTCCAGTATCGTGTGTGTTGCTGAGTTACTCCAGTATTGTGTGTGTGTGTGTGTTGCTCAGATCCTCCAGTATTCTCTGTGTTGCTGAATTCCTCCAGTATTGTGTGCGTTGCTGAGTTCCTCCAGCATTGTTTGTGTGTTGCTGAGTTCCTCCAGTATTGTTTGTGTATGTTGCTGAGTACCTCCAGTATTCTGTGTGTGTTGCTGAGTTCCTCCAGTATTCTGTGTGTGTTGCTGAGTTCCTCCAGTATTGTGTGTGTGTTGCTGAATTCCTCCAGTATTCTCTGTGTTGCTGAGTTCCCCCAGTATTGTGTGTGTGTTGCTGAGTTCCTCCAGTATTGTGTGTGTGTTGGTGAATTCCTCCAGCATTGTGTGTGTTGCTGAGTTCCTCCAGTATTGTGTGTGTGTTGCTGAGTTCCTCCAGTATTGTGTGTGTGTTGCTGAGTTCCTCCAGTATTCTCTGTGTTGCTGAGTTCCTCCAGTATTGTGTGTGTGTTGCTGAGTTTCTCCAGCATTGTGTGTGTGTTGTTGAGTTCCTCCAGTATTGTGTCTGTGCTCCTGAGTTCCTCCAGTATAGTGTGTGTTGCTGAATTCCCCCAGTATTGTGTGTGTGTTGGTGAATTCCTCCAGCACTGTGTGTGTGTATTGCTGAGTTCCTCCAGTATTGTGTGTGTGTTGCTGAGTTTCTCCAGCATTGCTTGTGTGTTGCTGAGTTCCTCCAGTATCGTGTGTGTTGCTGAGTTACTCCAGTATTGTGTGTGTGTGTGTGTTGCTCAGATCCTCCAGTATTCTCTGTGTTGCTGAGTTCCTCCAGTATTGTGTGTGTGTTGCTGAGTTCCTCCAGCATTGCTTGTGTGTTGCTGAGTTCCTCCAGTATCGTGTGTGTTGCTGAGTTACTCCAGTATTGTGTGTGTGTGTGTGTTGCTCAGATCCTCCAGTATTCTCTGTGTTGCTGAATTCCTCCAGTATTGTGTGCGTTGCTGAGTTCCTCCAGCATTGTTTGTGTGTTGCTGAGTTCCTCCAGTATTGTTTGTGTATGTTGCTGAGTACCTCCAGTATTCTGTGTGTGTTGCTGAGTTCCTCCAGTATTCTGTGTGTGTTGCTGAGTTCCTCCAGTATTGTGTGTGTGTTGCTGAATTCCTCCAGTATTCTCTGTGTTGCTGAGTTCCCCCAGTATTGTGTGTGTGTTGCTGAGTTCCTCCAGTATTGTGTGTGTGTTGGTGAATTCCTCCAGCATTGTGTGTGTTGCTGAGTTCCTCCAGTATTGTGTGTGTGTTGCTGAGTTCCTCCAGTATTGTGTGTGTGTTGCTGAGTTCCTCCAGTATTCTCTGTGTTGCTGAGTTCCTCCAGTATTGTGTGTGTGTTGCTGAGTTTCTCCAGCATTGTGTGTGTGTTGTTGAGTTCCTCCAGTATTGTGTCTGTGCTCCTGAGTTCCTCCAGTATAGTGTGTGTTGCTGAATTCCCCCAGTATTGTGTGTGTGTTGGTGAATTCCTCCAGCACTGTGTGTGTGTATTGCTGAGTTCCTCCAGTATTGTGTGTGTGTTGCTGAGTTTCTCCAGCATTGCTTGTGTGTTGCTGAGTTCCTCCAGTATCGTGTGTGTTGCTGAGTTACTCCAGTATTGTGTGTGTGTGTGTGTTGCTCAGATCCTCCAGTATTCTCTGTGTTGCTGAGTTCCTCCAGTATTGTGTGTGTGTTGCTGAGTTCCTCCAGCATTGTGTGTGTTGCTGAGTTCCTCCAGTATTCTCTGTGTTGCTGAGTTCCCCCAGTATTGTGTGTGTGTTGGTGAATTCCTCCAGCACTGTGTGTGTGTGTTGCTGAGTTCCTCCAGTATTGTGTGTGTGTTGCTGAGTTCCTCCAGTATTGTGTGTGTGTTGCTGAGTTCCTCCAGTATTGTGTGTGTGTTGCAGAGTTGCTCCAGTATTGTGTGTGTGTTGCCGAGTTGCTCCAGTATTGTGTGCGTGTTACTGAGTTCCTCCAGTATTGTGTGTGTGTTGCTGAGTTCCTCCAGTATCGTGTGTGTGTTGCTGAGTTCCTCCAGTATTGTGTGTGTGTTGCCGAGTTGCTCCAGTATTGTGTGTGTGTTGCTGAATTCCTCCAGTATCGTGTGTGTGTTGCTGAGTTCCTCCAGTATCGTGCGTGTGTTGCTGAGTTCCTCCAGTATTGTTTGTGTATGTTGCTGAGTTCCTCCAGTATTGTGTGTGTGTTGCTGAGTTCCTCCAGTATTGTGTCTGTGTGTTGCTGAATTCCTCCAGTATTCTGTGTGTGTTGCTGAGTTCCTCCAGTATTCTCTGTGTTGCTGAGTTCCCCCAGTATTGTGTGCGTGTTACTGAGTTCCTCCAGTATTGTGTGTGTGTTGCTGAGTTCCTCCAGTATTCTCTGTGTTGCTGAGTTCCTCCAGTATTGTGTGTGTGTTGCCGAGTTGCTCCAGTATTGTGTGTGTGTTGCTGAATTCCTCCAGTATCGTGTGTGTGTTGCTGAGTTCCTCCAGTATCGTGCGTGTGTTGCTGAGTTCCTCCAGTATTGTTTGTGTATGTTGCTGAGTTCCTCCAGTATTGTGTGTGTGTTGCTGAGTTCCTCCAGTATTGTGTCTGTGTGTTGCTGAATTCCTCCAGTATTCTGTGTGTGTTGCTGAGTTCCTCCAGTATTCTCTGTGTTGCTGAGTTCCCCCAGTATTGTGTGTGTGTTGGTGAATTCCTCCAGCACTGTGTGTGTGTGTTGCTGAGTTCCTCCAGTATTCTGTGTGTGTTGCTGAGTTCCTCCAGTATTGTGTGTGTGTTGCTGAGTTCCTCCAGTATTGTGTATGTGTTGCCGAGTTGCTCCAGTATTGTGTGTGTGTTGCCGAGTTGCTCCAGTATTGTGTGCGTGTTACTGAGTTCCTCCAGTATTGTGTGTGTGTGTGTTTGTTGCTCAGTTCCTCCAGTATTCTCTGTGTTGCTGAGTTCCTCCAGTATTGTGTGTGTTGCTGAGTTCCTCCAGCATTGTGTGAGTTGCTGAATTCCTCCAGTATCGTGCGTGTGTTGCTGAGTTCCTCCAGTATTGTTTGTGTATGTTGCTGAGTTCCTCCAGTATTGTGTGTGTGTTGCTGAGTTCCACCAGTATCGTGTGTGTTGCTGAGTTCCTCCAGTATTGTTTGTGTATGTTGCTAAGTTCCTCCAGTATTCAGTGTGTGTTGCTGAGTTCCCCCAGTATTGTGTGTGTGTTGCTGAGTTCCTCCAGTATTGTGTGTGTGTTGCTGAGTTCCTCCAGTATTGTGTGTGTGTTGCTGAGTTCCTCCAGTATTGTGTGTGTGTTGCTGAGTTCCTCCAGCATTGTGTGTGTGTTGCTGAGTTCCTCCAGTATTGTGTGTGTGTTGCTGAGTTCCTCTAGTATTCTCTGTGTTGCTGAGTTCCCCCAGTATTGTGTGTGTGTTGGTGAATTCCTCCAGCACTGTGTGTGTGTGTTGCTGAGTTCCTCCAGTATCGTGTGTGTGTTGCTCTGTTCCTCCAGTATTGTGTGTGTGTTGCTGAGTTCCTCCAGTATTGTGTGTGTGTTGCTGAGTTCCTCCAGTATTGTGTGTGTGTTGCTGAGTTCCTCCAGTATTCTGTGTGTGTTGCTGAGTTCCTCCAGTATTGTGTGTGTGTTGATGAGTTCCTCCAGTATTGTGTGTGTGTTGCCGCGTTGCTCCAGTATTGTGTGTGTGTTGCCGAGTTGCTCCAGTATTGTGTGCGTGTTACTGAGTTCCTCCAGTATTGTGTGCGTGTTACTGAGTTCCTCCAGTATTGTGTGTGTTTGTTGCTCAGTTCCTCCAGTATTGTGTGTGTGTTGCTGAGTTCCTCCAGTATTGTGTCTGTGTGTTGCTGAGTTCCACCAGTATCGTGTGTGTTGCTGAGTTCCTTCAGTATTGTGTGTATGTTGCTGAGTTCCCCCAGTATTGTGTGTGTGTTGCTGAGTTCCTCCAGTATTGTCTGTGTGTTGCTGAGTTCCTCCAGTGTAGTGTGTGTGTTGCTGAGTTCCTCCAGTATTGTGTGCGTGTTACTGAGTTCCTCCAGTATTGTGTGTGTTTGTTGCTCAGTTCCTCCAGTATTGTGTGTGTGTTGCTGAGTTCCTCCAGTATTGTGTCTGTGTGTTGCTGAGTTCCACCAGTATCGTGTGTGTTGCTGAGTTCCTCCAGTATTGTGTGTATGTTGCTGAGTTCCCCCAGTATTGTGTGTGTGTTGCTGAGTTCCTCCAGTATTGTCTGTGTGTTGCTGAGTTCCTCCAGTGTAGTGTGTGTGTTGCTGAGTTCCCCCAGTATTCTCTGTGTTGCTGAGTTACTCCAGTATTGTGTGTGGTGCTCAGTTCCTCCAGTATTGTGTCTGTGTGCTGCTGAGTTCCTCCAGTATTGTGTGTGTGTTTCTGAGTTCCTCCAGTATTGTGTGTGTGTTGCTGAGTTCCTCCAGTATTGTGTGTGTGTTGCTGAGTTCCTCCAGTATTGTGTGTGTGTGTTGCTGAGTTCCTCTAGTATTGTGTGCGTTGCTCAGTTCCTCCAGTATTGTTTGTGTGTTGGTGAATTCCTCCAGTATTGTGTTTCTGTTACTGAGCTCATCCAGTATTCTGTGTATGTTGCTGAGTTCCTCCAGTATTGTGTGTGTGTTGCTGAGTTCCTCTAGTATTCTCTGTGTTGCTGAGTTCCCCCAGTATTGTGTGTGTGTTGGTGAATTCCTCCAGCACTGTGTGTGTGTGTTGCTGAGTTCCTCCAGTATCGTGTGTGTGTTGCTCTGTTCCTCCAGTATTGTGTGTGTGTTGCTGAGTTCCTCCAGTATTGTGTGTGTGTTGCTGAGTTCCTCCAGTATTGTGTGTGTGTTGCTGAGTTCCTCCAGTATTCTGTGTGTGTTGCTGAGTTCCTCCAGTATTGTGTGTGTGTTGATGAGTTCCTCCAGTATTGTGTGTGTGTTGCCGCGTTGCTCCAGTATTGTGTGTGTGTTGCCGAGTTGCTCCAGTATTGTGTGCGTGTTACTGAGTTCCTCCAGTATTGTGTGCGTGTTACTGAGTTCCTCCAGTATTGTGTGTGTTTGTTGCTCAGTTCCTCCAGTATTGTGTGTGTGTTGCTGAGTTCCTCCAGTATTGTGTCTGTGTGTTGCTGAGTTCCACCAGTATCGTGTGTGTTGCTGAGTTCCTTCAGTATTGTGTGTATGTTGCTGAGTTCCCCCAGTATTGTGTGTGTGTTGCTGAGTTCCTCCAGTATTGTCTGTGTGTTGCTGAGTTCCTCCAGTGTAGTGTGTGTGTTGCTGAGTTCCTCCAGTATTGTGTGCGTGTTACTGAGTTCCTCCAGTATTGTGTGTGTTTGTTGCTCAGTTCCTCCAGTATTGTGTGTGTGTTGCTGAGTTCCTCCAGTATTGTGTCTGTGTGTTGCTGAGTTCCACCAGTATCGTGTGTGTTCTGAGTTCCTCCAGTATTGTGTGTATGTTGCTGAGTTCCCCCAGTATTGTGTGTGTGTTGCTGAGTTCCTCCAGTATTGTCTGTGTGTTGCTGAGTTCCTCCAGTGTAGTGTGTGTGTTGCTGAGTTCCCCCAGTATTCTCTGTGTTGCTGAGTTACTCCAGTATTGTGTGTGGTGCTCAGTTCCTCCAGTATTGTGTCTGTGTGCTGCTGAGTTCCTCCAGTATTGTGTGTGTGTTTCTGAGTTCCTCCAGTATTGTGTGTGTGTTGCTGAGTTCCTCCAGTATTGTGTGTGTGTTGCTGAGTTCCTCCAGTATTGTGTGTGTGTTGCTGAGTTCCTCTAGTATTGTGTGCGTTGCTCAGTTCCTCCAGTATTGTTTGTGTGTTGGTGAATTCCTCCAGTATTGTGTTTCTGTTACTGAGCTCATCCAGTATTCTGTGTATGTTGCTGAGTTCCTCCAGTATTGTGTGTGTGTTGCTGAGTTCCCCCAGTATTCTGTGTGTGTTGCTGAGTTCCTCCAGTATTCTCTGTGTTGCTGAGTTCCCCCAGTATTGTGTGTGTGTTGCTGAGTTCCTCCAGTATTCTCTGTGTTGCTGAGTTCCCCCAGTACTGTGTGTGTGTTGGTGAATTCCTCCAGCACTGTGTGTGTGTGTTGCTGAGTTCCTCCAGTATTGTGTGTGTGTTTGCTCAGTTCCTCCAGCATTGTGTGTGTTGCTGAGTTCCTCCAGTATTGTGTGTGTGTTGCTGAGTTCCTCCAGTATTGTGTGTGTGTTGCTGAGTTCCTCCAGTATTGTGTGTGTGTTGCTGAGTTCCTCCAGTATTCTCTGTGTTGCTGAGTTCCCCCAGTATTGTGTGTGTGTTGGTGAATTCCTCCAGCACTGTGTGTGTGTGTTGCTGAGTTCCTCCAGTATTGTGTGTGTGTTGCTGAGTTCCTCCAGTATTGTGTGTGTGTTGCTGAGTTCCTCCAGTATTGTGTGTGTGTTGCTGAGTTCCTCCAGCATTGTGTGTGTTGCTGAGTTCCCCCAGTATTGTGTGTGTTGCTGAGTTCCCCCAGTATTGTGTGTGTTGCTGAGTTCCCCCAGTATTGTGTGTGTGTTGCTGAGTTCCCCCAGTATTGTGTGTGTTGCTGAGTTCCTCCAGTATTGTGTGTGTTGCTGAGTTCCTCCAGCATTGTGTGTGTTGCTGAGTTCCCCCAGTATTCTGTGTGTGTTGCTCAGTTCCTCCAGCATTGTGTGTGTTGCTGAGTTCCCCCAGTATCGTGTGTGTTGCTGAGTTACTCCAGTATTGTGTGTGTGTGTGTGTTGCTGAGATCCTCCAGTATTCTCTGTGTTGCTGAATTCCTCCAGTATTGTGTGAGTTGCTGAATTCCTCCAGCATTGTTTGTGTGTTGCTGAGTTCCTCCAGTATTGTTTGTGTATGTTGCTGAGTACCTCCAGTATTCTGTGTGTGTTGCTGAGTTCCTCCAGTATTCTGTGTGTGTTGCTGAGTTCCTCCAGTATTGTGTGTGTGTTGCTGAATTCCTCCAGTATTCTCTGTGTTGCTGAGTTCCCCCAGTATTGTGTGTGTGTTGCTGAGTTCCTCCAGTATTGTGTGTGTGTTGGTGAATTCCTCCAGCATTGCGTGTGTTGCTGAGTTCCTCCAGTATTGTGTGTGTGTTGCTGAGTTCCTCTAGTATTGTGTGTGTGTTGCTGAGTTCCCCCAGTATTCTCTGTGTTGCTGAGTTCCTCCAGTATTGTGTGTGTGTTGGTGAATTCCTCCAGCATTGTGTGTGTTGCTGAGTTCCTCCAGTATTCTCTGTTTTGCTGAGTTCCTCCAGTATTGTGTGTGTGTTGCTGAGTTTCTCCAGCATTGTGTGTGTGTTGTTGAGTTCCTCCAGTATTGTGTCTGTGTTCCTGAGTTCCTCCAGTATAGTGTGTGTTGCTGAATTCCCCCAGTATTGTGTGTGTGTTGGTGAATTCCTCCAGCACTGTGTGTGTGTATTGCTGAGTTCCTCCAGTATTGTGTGTGTGTTGCTGAGTTTCTCCAGCATTGCTTTTGTGTTGCTGAGTTCCTCCAGTATCGTGTGTGTTGCTGAGTTACTCCAGTATTGTGTGTGTGTGTGTGTTGCTCAGATCCTCCAGTATTCTCTGTGTTGCTGAGTTCCTCCAGTATTGTGTGTGTGTTGCTCAGTTCCTCCAGCATTGTGTGTGTTGCTGAGTTCCTCCAGTATTCTCTGTGTTGCTGAGTTCCCCCAGTATTGTGTGTGTGTTGGTGAATTCCTCCAGCACTGTGTGTGTGTGTTGCTGAGTTCCTCCAGTATTGTGTGTGTGTTGCTGAGTTCCTCCAGTATTGTGTGTGTGTTGCTGAGTTCCTCCAGCATTGTGTGTGTGTTGCTGAGTTCCCCCAGTATTGTGTGTGTTGCTGAGTTCCTCCAGCATTGTGTGTGTGTTGCTGAGTTCCTCCAGTATTGTGTGTGTGTTGCCGAGTTGCTCCAGTATTGTGTGTGTGTTACTGAGTTCTTCCAGTATTGTTTGTGTGTTGGTGAATTCCTCCAGTATTGTATTTCTGTTACTGAGTTCATCCAGTATTCTGTGTATGTTGCTGAGTTCCTCCAGCATTGCTTGTGTGTTGCTGAGTTCCTCCAGTATCGTGTGTGTTGCTGAGTTACTCCAGTATTGTGTGTGTGTGTGTGTTGCTCAGATCCTCCAGTATTCTCTGTGTTGCTGAATTCCTCCAGTATTGTGTGCGTTGCTGAGTTCCTCCAGCATTGTTTGTGTGTTGCTGAGTTCCTCCAGTATTGTTTGTGTATGTTGCTGAGTACCTCCAGTATTCTGTGTGTGTTGCTGAGTTCCTCCAGTATTCTGTGTGTGTTGCTGAGTTCCTCCAGTATTGTGTGTGTGTTGCTGAATTCCTCCAGTATTCTCTGTGTTGCTGAGTTCCCCCAGTATTGTGTGTGTGTTGCTGAGTTCCTCCAGTATTGTGTGTGTGTTGGTGAATTCCTCCAGCATTGTGTGTGTTGCTGAGTTCCTCCAGTATTGTGTGTGTGTTGCTGAGTTCCTCCAGTATTGTGTGTGTGTTGCTGAGTTCCTCCAGTATTCTCTGTGTTGCTGAGTTCCTCCAGTATTGTGTGTGTGTTGCTGAGTTTCTCCAGCATTGTGTGTGTGTTGTTGAGTTCCTCCAGTATTGTGTCTGTGCTCCTGAGTTCCTCCAGTATAGTGTGTGTTGCTGAATTCCCCCAGTATTGTGTGTGTGTTGGTGAATTCCTCCAGCACTGTGTGTGTGTATTGCTGAGTTCCTCCAGTATTGTGTGTGTGTTGCTGAGTTTCTCCAGCATTGCTTGTGTGTTGCTGAGTTCCTCCAGTATCGTGTGTGTTGCTGAGTTACTCCAGTATTGTGTGTGTGTGTGTGTTGCTCAGATCCTCCAGTATTCTCTGTGTTGCTGAGTTCCTCCAGTATTGTGTGTGTGTTGCTGAGTTCCTCCAGCATTGCTTGTGTGTTGCTGAGTTCCTCCAGTATCGTGTGTGTTGCTGAGTTACTCCAGTATTGTGTGTGTGTGTGTGTTGCTCAGATCCTCCAGTATTCTCTGTGTTGCTGAATTCCTCCAGTATTGTGTGCGTTGCTGAGTTCCTCCAGCATTGTTTGTGTGTTGCTGAGTTCCTCCAGTATTGTTTGTGTATGTTGCTGAGTACCTCCAGTATTCTGTGTGTGTTGCTGAGTTCCTCCAGTATTCTGTGTGTGTTGCTGAGTTCCTCCAGTATTGTGTGTGTGTTGCTGAATTCCTCCAGTATTCTCTGTGTTGCTGAGTTCCCCCAGTATTGTGTGTGTGTTGCTGAGTTCCTCCAGTATTGTGTGTGTGTTGGTGAATTCCTCCAGCATTGTGTGTGTTGCTGAGTTCCTCCAGTATTGTGTGTGTGTTGCTGAGTTCCTCCAGTATTGTGTGTGTGTTGCTGAGTTCCTCCAGTATTCTCTGTGTTGCTGAGTTCCTCCAGTATTGTGTGTGTGTTGCTGAGTTTCTCCAGCATTGTGTGTGTGTTGTTGAGTTCCTCCAGTATTGTGTCTGTGCTCCTGAGTTCCTCCAGTATAGTGTGTGTTGCTGAATTCCCCCAGTATTGTGTGTGTGTTGGTGAATTCCTCCAGCACTGTGTGTGTGTATTGCTGAGTTCCTCCAGTATTGTGTGTGTGTTGCTGAGTTTCTCCAGCATTGCTTGTGTGTTGCTGAGTTCCTCCAGTATCGTGTGTGTTGCTGAGTTACTCCAGTATTGTGTGTGTGTGTGTGTTGCTCAGATCCTCCAGTATTCTCTGTGTTGCTGAGTTCCTCCAGTATTGTGTGTGTGTTGCTGAGTTCCTCCAGCATTGTGTGTGTTGCTGAGTTCCTCCAGTATTCTCTGTGTTGCTGAGTTCCCCCAGTATTGTGTGTGTGTTGGTGAATTCCTCCAGCACTGTGTGTGTGTGTTGCTGAGTTCCTCCAGTATTGTGTGTGTGTTGCTGAGTTCCTCCAGTATTGTGTGTGTGTTGCTGAGTTCCTCCAGTATTGTGTGTGTGTTGCAGAGTTGCTCCAGTATTGTGTGTGTGTTGCCGAGTTGCTCCAGTATTGTGTGCGTGTTACTGAGTTCCTCCAGTATTGTGTGTGTGTTGCTGAGTTCCTCCAGTATCGTGTGTGTGTTGCTGAGTTCCTCCAGTATTGTGTGTGTGTTGCCGAGTTGCTCCAGTATTGTGTGTGTGTTGCTGAATTCCTCCAGTATCGTGTGTGTGTTGCTGAGTTCCTCCAGTATCGTGCGTGTGTTGCTGAGTTCCTCCAGTATTGTTTGTGTATGTTGCTGAGTTCCTCCAGTATTGTGTGTGTGTTGCTGAGTTCCTCCAGTATTGTGTCTGTGTGTTGCTGAATTCCTCCAGTATTCTGTGTGTGTTGCTGAGTTCCTCCAGTATTCTCTGTGTTGCTGAGTTCCCCCAGTATTGTGTGCGTGTTACTGAGTTCCTCCAGTATTGTGTGTGTGTTGCTGAGTTCCTCCAGTATTCTCTGTGTTGCTGAGTTCCTCCAGTATTGTGTGTGTGTTGCCGAGTTGCTCCAGTATTGTGTGTGTGTTGCTGAATTCCTCCAGTATCGTGTGTGTGTTGCTGAGTTCCTCCAGTATCGTGCGTGTGTTGCTGAGTTCCTCCAGTATTGTTTGTGTATGTTGCTGAGTTCCTCCAGTATTGTGTGTGTGTTGCTGAGTTCCTCCAGTATTGTGTCTGTGTGTTGCTGAATTCCTCCAGTATTCTGTGTGTGTTGCTGAGTTCCTCCAGTATTCTCTGTGTTGCTGAGTTCCCCCAGTATTGTGTGTGTGTTGGTGAATTCCTCCAGCACTGTGTGTGTGTGTTGCTGAGTTCCTCCAGTATTCTGTGTGTGTTGCTGAGTTCCTCCAGTATTGTGTGTGTGTTGCTGAGTTCCTCCAGTATTGTGTATGTGTTGCCGAGTTGCTCCAGTATTGTGTGTGTGTTGCCGAGTTGCTCCAGTATTGTGTGCGTGTTACTGAGTTCCTCCAGTATTGTGTGTGTGTGTGTTTGTTGCTCAGTTCCTCCAGTATTCTCTGTGTTGCTGAGTTCCTCCAGTATTGTGTGTGTTGCTGAGTTCCTCCAGCATTGTGTGAGTTGCTGAATTCCTCCAGTATCGTGCGTGTGTTGCTGAGTTCCTCCAGTATTGTTTGTGTATGTTGCTGAGTTCCTCCAGTATTGTGTGTGTGTTGCTGAGTTCCACCAGTATCGTGTGTGTTGCTGAGTTCCTCCAGTATTGTTTGTGTATGTTGCTAAGTTCCTCCAGTATTCAGTGTGTGTTGCTGAGTTCCCCCAGTATTGTGTGTGTGTTGCTGAGTTCCTCCAGTATTGTGTGTGTGTTGCTGAGTTCCTCCAGTATTGTGTGTGTGTTGCTGAGTTCCTCCAGTATTGTGTGTGTGTTGCTGAGTTCCTCCAGCATTGTGTGTGTGTTGCTGAGTTCCTCCAGTATTGTGTGTGTGTTGCTGAGTTCCTCTAGTATTCTCTGTGTTGCTGAGTTCCCCCAGTATTGTGTGTGTGTTGGTGAATTCCTCCAGCACTGTGTGTGTGTGTTGCTGAGTTCCTCCAGTATCGTGTGTGTGTTGCTCTGTTCCTCCAGTATTGTGTGTGTGTTGCTGAGTTCCTCCAGTATTGTGTGTGTGTTGCTGAGTTCCTCCAGTATTGTGTGTGTGTTGCTGAGTTCCTCCAGTATTCTGTGTGTGTTGCTGAGTTCCTCCAGTATTGTGTGTGTGTTGATGAGTTCCTCCAGTATTGTGTGTGTGTTGCCGCGTTGCTCCAGTATTGTGTGTGTGTTGCCGAGTTGCTCCAGTATTGTGTGCGTGTTACTGAGTTCCTCCAGTATTGTGTGCGTGTTACTGAGTTCCTCCAGTATTGTGTGTGTTTGTTGCTCAGTTCCTCCAGTATTGTGTGTGTGTTGCTGAGTTCCTCCAGTATTGTGTCTGTGTGTTGCTGAGTTCCACCAGTATCGTGTGTGTTGCTGAGTTCCTTCAGTATTGTGTGTATGTTGCTGAGTTCCCCCAGTATTGTGTGTGTGTTGCTGAGTTCCTCCAGTATTGTCTGTGTGTTGCTGAGTTCCTCCAGTGTAGTGTGTGTGTTGCTGAGTTCCTCCAGTATTGTGTGCGTGTTACTGAGTTCCTCCAGTATTGTGTGTGTTTGTTGCTCAGTTCCTCCAGTATTGTGTGTGTGTTGCTGAGTTCCTCCAGTATTGTGTCTGTGTGTTGCTGAGTTCCACCAGTATCGTGTGTGTTGCTGAGTTCCTCCAGTATTGTGTGTATGTTGCTGAGTTCCCCCAGTATTGTGTGTGTGTTGCTGAGTTCCTCCAGTATTGTCTGTGTGTTGCTGAGTTCCTCCAGTGTAGTGTGTGTGTTGCTGAGTTCCCCCAGTATTCTCTGTGTTGCTGAGTTACTCCAGTATTGTGTGTGGTGCTCAGTTCCTCCAGTATTGTGTCTGTGTGCTGCTGAGTTCCTCCAGTATTGTGTGTGTGTTTCTGAGTTCCTCCAGTATTGTGTGTGTGTTGCTGAGTTCCTCCAGTATTGTGTGTGTGTTGCTGAGTTCCTCCAGTATTGTGTGTGTGTTGCTGAGTTCCTCTAGTATTGTGTGCGTTGCTCAGTTCCTCCAGTATTGTTTGTGTGTTGGTGAATTCCTCCAGTATTGTGTTTCTGTTACTGAGCTCATCCAGTATTCTGTGTATGTTGCTGAGTTCCTCCAGTATTGTGTGTGTGTTGCTGAGTTCCCCCAGTATTCTGTGTGTGTTGCTGAGTTCCTCCAGTATTCTCTGTGTTGCTGAGTTCCCCCAGTATTGTGTGTGTGTTGCTGAGTTCCTCCAGTATTCTCTGTGTTGCTGAGTTCCCCCAGTACTGTGTGTGTGTTGGTGAATTCCTCCAGCACTGTGTGTGTGTGTTGCTGAGTTCCTCCAGTATTGTGTGTGTGTTGCTCAGTTCCTCCAGCATTGTGTGTGTTGCTGAGTTCCTCCAGTATTGTGTGTGTGTTGCTGAGTTCCTCCAGTATTGTGTGTGTGTTGCTGAGTTCCTCCAGTATTGTGTGTGTGTTGCTGAGTTCCTCCAGTATTCTCTGTGTTGCTGAGTTCCCCCAGTATTGTGTGTGTGTTGGTGAATTCCTCCAGCACTGTGTGTGTGTGTTGCTGAGTTCCTCCAGTATTGTGTGTGTGTTGCTGAGTTCCTCCAGTATTGTGTGTGTGTTGCTGAGTTCCTCCAGTATTGTGTGTGTGTTGCTGAGTTCCTCCAGCATTGTGTGTGTTGCTGAGTTCCCCCAGTATTGTGTGTGTTGCTGAGTTCCCCCAGTATTGTGTGTGTTGCTGAGTTCCCCCAGTATTGTGTGTGTGTTGCTGAGTTCCCCCAGTATTGTGTGTGTTGCTGAGTTCCTCCAGTATTGTGTGTGTTGCTGAGTTCCTCCAGCATTGTGTGTGTTGCTGAGTTCCCCCAGTATTCTGTGTGTGTTGCTCAGTTCCTCCAGCATTGTGTGTGTTGCTGAGTTCCCCCAGTATTGTGTGTGTTGCTGAGTTCCTCCAGTATTGTGTGTGTGTTGCTGAGTTCCTCCAGTATTCTGTGTGTGTTGCTGAGTTCCTCCAGTATTGTGTGTGTGTTGCTGAGTTCCTCCAGTATTGTGTGTGTGTTGCCGAGTTGCTCCAGTATTGTGTGTGTGTTACTGAGTTCTTCCAGTATTGTTTGTGTGTTGGTGAATTCCTCCAGTATTGTATTTCTGTTACTGAGTTCATCCAGTATTCTGTGTATGTTGCTGAGTTCCTCCAGCATTGCTTGTGTGTTGCTGAGTTCCTCCAGTATCGTGTGTGTTGCTGAGTTACTCCAGTATTGTGTGTGTGTGTGTGTTGCTGAGATCCTCCAGTATTCTCTGTGTTGCTGAATTCCTCCAGTATTGTGTGAGTTGCTGAATTCCTCCAGCATTGTTTGTGTGTTGCTGAGTTCCTCCAGTATTGTTTGTGTATGTTGCTGAGTACCTCCAGTATTCTGTGTGTGTTGCTGAGTTCCTCCAGTATTCTGTGTGTGTTGCTGAGTTCCTCCAGTATTGTGTGTGTGTTGCTGAATTCCTCCAGTATTCTCTGTGTTGCTGAGTTCCCCCAGTATTGTGTGTGTGTTGCTGAGTTCCTCCAGTATTGTGTGTGTGTTGGTGAATTCCTCCAGCATTGCGTGTGTTGCTGAGTTCCTCCAGTATTGTGTGTGTGTTGCTGAGTTCCTCTAGTATTGTGTGTGTGTTGCTGAGTTCCCCCAGTATTCTCTGTGTTGCTGAGTTCCTCCAGTATTGTGTGTGTGTTGGTGAATTCCTCCAGCATTGTGTGTGTTGCTGAGTTCCTCCAGTATTCTCTGTTTTGCTGAGTTCCTCCAGTATTGTGTGTGTGTTGCTGAGTTTCTCCAGCATTGTGTGTGTGTTGTTGAGTTCCTCCAGTATTGTGTCTGTGTTCCTGAGTTCCTCCAGTATAGTGTGTGTTGCTGAATTCCCCCAGTATTGTGTGTGTGTTGGTGAATTCCTCCAGCACTGTGTGTGTGTATTGCTGAGTTCCTCCAGTATTGTGTGTGTGTTGCTGAGTTTCTCCAGCATTGCTTTTGTGTTGCTGAGTTCCTCCAGTATCGTGTGTGTTGCTGAGTTACTCCAGTATTGTGTGTGTGTGTGTGTTGCTCAGATCCTCCAGTATTCTCTGTGTTGCTGAGTTCCTCCAGTATTGTGTGTGTGTTGCTGAGTTCCTCCAGCATTGTGTGTGTTGCTGAGTTCCTCCAGTATTCTCTGTGTTGCTGAGTTCCCCCAGTATTGTGTGTGTGTTGGTGAATTCCTCCAGAACTGTGTGTGTGTGTTGCTGAGTTCCTCCAGTATTGTGTGTGTGTTGCTGAGTTCCTCCAGTATTGTGTGTGTGTTGCAGAGTTGCTCCAGTATTGTGTGTGTGTTGCCGAGTTGCTCCAGTATTGTGTGCGTGTTACTGAGTTCCTCCAGTATTGTGTGTGTGTTGCTGAGTTCCTCCAGTATCGTGCGTGTGTTGCTGAGTTCCCCCAGTATTCTGTGTGTGTTGCTGAGTTCCTCCAGTATTCTCTGTGTTGCTGAGTTCCCCCAGTATTGTGTGTGTGTTGCTGAGTTCCTCCAGTATTCTCTGTGTTGCTGAGTTCCCCCAGTACTGTGTGTGTGTTGGTGAATTCCTCCAGCACTGTGTGTGTGTGTTGCTGAGTTCCTCCAGTATTGTGTGTGTGTTGCTCAGTTCCTCCAGCATTGTGTGTGTTGCTGAGTTCCTCCAGTATTGTGTGTGTGTTGCTGAGTTCCTCCAGTATTGTGTGTGTGTTGCTGAGTTCCTCCAGTATTGTGTGTGTGTTGCTGAGTTCCTCCAGTATTCTCTGTGTTGCTGAGTTCCCCCAGTATTGTGTGTGTGTTGGTGAATTCCTCCAGCACTGTGTGTGTGTGTTGCTGAGTTCCTCCAGTATTGTGTGTGTGTTGCTGAGTTCCTCCAGTATTGTGTGTGTGTTGCTGAGTTCCTCCAGTATTGTGTGTGTGTTGCTGAGTTCCTCCAGCATTGTGTGTGTTGCTGAGTTCCCCCAGTATTGTGTGTGTTGCTGAGTTCCCCCAGTATTGTGTGTGTTGCTGAGTTCCCCCAGTATTGTGTGTGTGTTGCTGAGTTCCCCCAGTATTGTGTGTGTTGCTGAGTTCCTCCAGTATTGTGTGTGTTGCTGAGTTCCTCCAGCATTGTGTGTGTTGCTGAGTTCCCCCAGTATTCTGTGTGTGTTGCTCAGTTCCTCCAGCATTGTGTGTGTTGCTGAGTTCCCCCAGTATTGTGTGTGTTGCTGAGTTCCTCCAGTATTGTGTGTGTGTTGCTGAGTTCCTCCAGTATTCTGTGTGTGTTGCTGAGTTCCTCCAGTATTGTGTGTGTGTTGCTGAGTTCCTCCAGTATTGTGTGTGTGTTGCCGAGTTGCTCCAGTATTGTGTGTGTGTTACTGAGTTCTTCCAGTATTGTTTGTGTGTTGGTGAATTCCTCCAGTATTGTATTTCTGTTACTGAGTTCATCCAGTATTCTGTGTATGTTGCTGAGTTCCTCCAGCATTGCTTGTGTGTTGCTGAGTTCCTCCAGTATCGTGTGTGTTGCTGAGTTACTCCAGTATTGTGTGTGTGTGTGTGTTGCTGAGATCCTCCAGTATTCTCTGTGTTGCTGAATTCCTCCAGTATTGTGTGAGTTGCTGAATTCCTCCAGCATTGTTTGTGTGTTGCTGAGTTCCTCCAGTATTGTTTGTGTATGTTGCTGAGTACCTCCAGTATTCTGTGTGTGTTGCTGAGTTCCTCCAGTATTCTGTGTGTGTTGCTGAGTTCCTCCAGTATTGTGTGTGTGTTGCTGAATTCCTCCAGTATTCTCTGTGTTGCTGAGTTCCCCCAGTATTGTGTGTGTGTTGCTGAGTTCCTCCAGTATTGTGTGTGTGTTGGTGAATTCCTCCAGCATTGCGTGTGTTGCTGAGTTCCTCCAGTATTGTGTGTGTGTTGCTGAGTTCCTCTAGTATTGTGTGTGTGTTGCTGAGTTCCCCCAGTATTCTCTGTGTTGCTGAGTTCCTCCAGTATTGTGTGTGTGTTGGTGAATTCCTCCAGCATTGTGTGTGTTGCTGAGTTCCTCCAGTATTCTCTGTTTTGCTGAGTTCCTCCAGTATTGTGTGTGTGTTGCTGAGTTTCTCCAGCATTGTGTGTGTGTTGTTGAGTTCCTCCAGTATTGTGTCTGTGTTCCTGAGTTCCTCCAGTATAGTGTGTGTTGCTGAATTCCCCCAGTATTGTGTGTGTGTTGGTGAATTCCTCCAGCACTGTGTGTGTGTATTGCTGAGTTCCTCCAGTATTGTGTGTGTGTTGCTGAGTTTCTCCAGCATTGCTTTTGTGTTGCTGAGTTCCTCCAGTATCGTGTGTGTTGCTGAGTTACTCCAGTATTGTGTGTGTGTGTGTGTTGCTCAGATCCTCCAGTATTCTCTGTGTTGCTGAGTTCCTCCAGTATTGTGTGTGTGTTGCTGAGTTCCTCCAGCATTGTGTGTGTTGCTGAGTTCCTCCAGTATTCTCTGTGTTGCTGAGTTCCCCCAGTATTGTGTGTGTGTTGGTGAATTCCTCCAGCACTGTGTGTGTGTGTTGCTGAGTTCCTCCAGTATTGTGTGTGTGTTGCTGAGTTCCTCCAGTATTGTGTGTGTGTTGCAGAGTTGCTCCAGTATTGTGTGTGTGTTGCCGAGTTGCTCCAGTATTGTGTGCGTGTTACTGAGTTCCTCCAGTATTGTGTGTGTGTTGCTGAGTTCCTCCAGTATCGTGCGTGTGTTGCTGAGTTCCTCCAGTATTGTTTGTGTATGTTGCTGAGTTCCTCCAGTATTGTGTGTGTGTTGCTGAGTTCCTCCAGTATTGTGTCTGTGTGTTGCTGAATTCCTCCAGTATTCTCTGTGTTGCTGAGTTCCCCCAGTATTGTGTGTGTGTTGGTGAATTCCTCCAGCACTGTGTGTGTGTGTTGCTGAGTTCCTCCAGTATTGTGTGTGTGTTGCTGAGTTCCTCCAGTATTGTGTATGTGTTGCTGAGTTCCTCCAGTATTCTGTGTGTGTTGCTGAGTTCCTCCAGTATTGTGTGTGTGTTGCTGAGTTCCTCCAGTATTGTGTATGTGTTGCCGAGTTGCTCCAGTATTGTGTGTGTGTTGCCGAGTTGCTCCAGTATTGTGTGCGTGTTACTGAGTTCCTCCAGTATTGTGTGTGTGTGTGTTTGTTGCTCAGTTCCTCCAGTATTCTCTGTGTTGCTGAGTTCCTCCAGTATTGTGTGTGTTGCTGAGTTCCTCCAGCATTGTGTGAGTTGCTGAATTCCTCCAGTATCGTGCGTGTGTTGCTGAGTTCCTCCAGTATTGTTTGTGTATGTTGCTGAGTTCCTCCAGTATTGTGTGTGTGTTGCTGAGTTCCACCAGTATCGTGTGTGTTGCTGAGTTCCTCCAGTATTGTTTGTGTATGTTGCTAAGTTCCTCCAGTATTCAGTGTGTGTTGCTGAGTTCCCCCAGTATTGTGTGTGTGTTGCTGAGTTCCTCCAGTATTGTGTGTGTGTTGCTGAGTTCCTCCAGTATTGTGTGTGTGTTGCTGAGTTCCTCCAGCATTGTGTGTGTGTTGCTGAGTTCCTCCAGTATTGTGTGTGTGTTGCTGAGTTCCTCCAGTATTCTCTGTGTTGCTGAGTTCCCCCAGTATTGTGTGTGTGTTGGTGAATTCCTCCAGCACTGTGTGTGTGTGTTGCTGAGTTCCTCCAGTATCGTGTGTGTGTTGCTCTGTTCCTCCAGTATTGTGTGTGTGTTGCTGAGTTCCTCCAGTATTGTGTGTGTGTTGCTGAGTTCCTCCAGTATTGTGTGTGTGTTGCTGAGTTCCTCCAGTATTCTGTGTGTGTTGCTGAGTTCCTCCAGTATTGTGTGTGTGTTGCTGAGTTCCTCCAGTATTGTGTGTGTGTTGCCGAGTTGCTCCAGTATTGTGTGTGTGTTGCCGAGTTGCTCCAGTATTGTGTGCGTGTTACTGAGTTCCTCCAGTATTGTGTGCGTGTTACTGAGTTCCTCCAGTATTGTGTGTGTTTGTTGCTCAGTTCCTCCAGTATTGTGTGTGTGTTGCTGAGTTCCTCCAGTATTGTGTCTGTGTGTTGCTGAGTTCCACCAGTATCGTGTGTGTTGCTGAGTTCCTCCAGTATTGTGTGTATGTTGCTGAGTTCCCCCAGTATTGTGTGTGTGTTGCTGAGTTCCTCCAGTATTGTCTGTGTGTTGCTGAGTTCCTCCAGTGTAGTGTGTGTGTTGCTGAGTTCCCCCAGTATTCTCTGTGTTGCTGAGTTACTCCAGTATTGTGTGTGGTGCTCAGTTCCTCCAGTATTGTGTCTGTGTGCTGCTGAGTTCCTCCAGTATTGTGTGTGTGTTGCTGAGTTCCTCCAGTATTGTGTGTGTGTTGCTGAGTTCCTCCAGTATTCTCTGTGTTGCTGAGTTCCACCAGTATTGTGTGTGTGTTGGTGAATTCCTCCAGCACTGTGTGTGTGTGTTGCTGATTTCCTCCAGTATTGTGTGTATGTTGCTGAGTTCCCCCAGTATTGTGTGTGTGTTGCTGAGTTCCTCCAGTATTGTCTGTGTGTTGCTGAGTTCCTCCAGTGTAGTGTGTGTGTTGCTGAGTTCCCCCAGTATTCTCTGTGTTGCTGAGTTACTCCAGTATTGTGTGTGGTGCTCAGTTCCTCCAGTATTGTGTCTGTGTGCTGCTGAGTTCCTCCAGTATTGTGTGTGTGTTGCTGAGTTCCTCCAGTATTGTGTGTGTGTTGCTGAGTTCCTCCAGCATTGTGTGTGTGTTGCTGAGTTCCTCCAGCATTGTGTGTGTGTTGCTGAGTTCCTCCAGTATTGTGTGTGTTGCTGAGTTCCTCCAGCATTGTGTGAGTTGCTGAATTCCTCCAGTATCGTGCGTGTGTTGCTGAGTTCCTCCAGTATTGTTTGTGTATGTTGCTGAGTTCCTCCAGTATTGTGTGTGTGTTGCTGAGTTCCACCAGTATCGTGTGTGTTGCTGAGTTCCTCCAGTATTGTTTGTGTATGTTGCTAAGTTCCTCCAGTATTGTGTGTGTGTTGCTGAGTTCCTCCAGTATTGTGTGTGTGTTGCTGAGTTCCCCCAGTATTCTGTGTGTGTTGCTGAGTTCCTCCAGTATTGTGTGCGTGTTACTGAGTTCCTCCAGTATTGTGTGTGTGTTGCTGAGTTCCTCCAGTATTCTCTGTGTTGCTGAGTTCCCCCAGTATTGTGTGTGTGTTGGTGAATTCCTCCAGCACTGTGTGTGTGTGTTGCTGAGTTCCTCCAGTATTGTGTGTGTGTTGCTGAGTTCCTCCAGTATTCTGTGTGTGTTGCTGAGTTCCTCCAGTATTGTGTGTGTGTTGCTGAGTTCCTCCAGTATTGTGTATTGTGTGTGTGTGTGTGTGTGTGTGAGAGAGAACTGGGTCTGTGTGTGAGAGAGAGAAGGACTGTGTGTGTGAGAGAGAGAGAGTACTGGGTCTGTGTGTGTGAGAGAGAGGACTGGGTCTGTGTGTGTGAGAGAGAGAGAGGACTGGGTCTGTGTGTGTGCGTGTGTGAGAGAGAGAGTACTGGGTCTATGTGTGTGAGAGAGAGGACTGGGTCTGTGTGAGAGAGAGAGAGAGAGAGGACTGGGTCTGTGTGTGTATGAGAGTGAGGACTGGATCTTTGTGTGTGAGTGCGAGGACTTGGTCTGTATCTGTGAGAGAGAGAGGACTGTGTCTGTGTGAGAGAGAGAGAGAGAGCACTGGGTCTGTGTGTGAGAGAGCGGGCACTGGGTCTGTGTGTGTGAGAGAGAGAGAGGACTGGGTCTGTGTGTGAAAGAGACCACTGGGTGTGTGTGTGTGAGAGTACTGGGTCTGTGTGTGTGTGTGTGTGAGAGAGAGAGAGAGAGGACTAGGTTTGTTTGTGTGAGAGAGAGAGAGGACTGGGTCTGTGTGTGTGAGAGAGAGAGGATTGGGTCTGTGTGTGTGTGTGTGTGTGAGAGAGAGAGGACTGGGTCAGTGTGTGTGAGAGAGAGAGGACTGGGTTAGTGTGTGTGAGAGAGAGAGGACTGGGCCTGTGTGTGTGAGAGAGAGAGAGAGGACTGGGTCTATGTGTGTATGAGAGTGAGGACTGGATTTGTTTGTGAGAGAGAGTGAGGACTGGGTCAATGTGTGTTTGTGAGAGGGTGTACTATGTCTGTCTGTGTCCGAGAAACAGGACTCGATCTGTGTGTGTGTGTGAGTGAGAGAACTGTCTCTGTGTGAGAGAGAGAGAGTACTGGGTCTTTGTGTGTGAGATCGAGGACAGTGTCTGTATCTGTGAGAGAGAGTGAGAGAGGACTTTGTCTGTGTGTGTGTGTGTGTGTGTGTGTGAGAGAGAGAGAGAGGACTGGGTGTTTGTGAGAGAGTGAGAAGTCTGGGTCAGTGTGTGTGTGGGTGTGTAAGAGAGAGGACTGGGTCTGTGTGTGTGAGAGGTAGAGAGGACTGGGTCTGTATCTGTGAGAGAGAGAGAGAGAGAGAGAGTACTGTGTGTGTGTGAGAGAGGGAGAGGACTGGGTCTGTGTGAGAGAAAGAGAGAGAGGACTGGGTCTGTGTGTGTATGAGAGTGAGGTCTGGGTCAGTGTGTGTTTGTGAGAGAGAGTACTAGGTCTGTGTGTGTCCGAGAGACAGGACTCGGTCTGTGTGTGTGTGAGTGAGGGAGCTGTGTCTGTGTGAGAGAGAGAATGTACTGGGTCTGTGTGTGTATGAGAGTGAGGACTGGGTCTGTGTGTGTGAGAGCGAGGACTTGGTCTGTATCTGTGAGAGAGAGAGGACTGGGTCTGTGTGTGAAAGAGACCACTGGGTGTGTGTGTGTGAGAGTACTGGGTCTGTGTGTGTGTGTGAGAGAGAGAGAGGACTGGGTCTGTGTGTGTGAGAGAGAGAGGATTGGGTCTGTGTGTGTGTGTGTGTGTGTGAGAGAGAGAGAGGACTGGGTCAGTGTGTGTGAGAGAGAGAGGACTGGGTTAGTGTGTGTGAGAGAGAGAGGACTGGGTTAGTGTGTGTGTGAGAGAGAGGACTGTGTGTATGTGTTTGTGAGAGAGAGAGGACTGGGCCTGTGTGTGTGAGAGAGAGAGAGAGAGGACTGGGTCTATGTGTGTATGAGAGTGAGGACTGGATTTGTTTGTGAGAGAGAGTGAGGACTGGGTCAATGTGTGTTTGTGAGAGGGTGTACTATGTCTGTCTGTGTCCGAGAAACAGGACTCGGTGTGTGTGTGTGTGTGTGAGTGAGAGAACTGTCTCTGTGTGAGAGAGAGAGAGTACTGGGTCTTTGTGTGTGAGATCGAGGACAGTGTCTGTATCTGTGAGAGAGAGTGAGAGAGGACTTTGTCTGTGTGTGTGTGTGTGTGTGTGTGTGTGTGTGTGTGTGTGCGAGAGAGAGAGAGAGGACTGGGACTGTGTGTGTGAGAGCGAGAGAACTGGTTCTGTGTGTTTGTGTGAGAGAGAGGATTTGGTCTGTGTGTGTGAGAGAGAGAGGACTGGGTCTGTGTGTGTGAGAGAGAGGACTGGGTTTGTGTGTGTGAGAGAGAGAGGACTGGGTCTATGTGAGAGAGAGAGAGAGAGGACTGGGTCTGTGTGTGTGAGTGAGAGAGAGAGGACTGTGTCTGTGTGTGAGAGAGAGAGTACTGGGTGTGTGTGTGTGAAAGTACTGGGTCTATGTGTGTGTGTGTGTGAGAGAGAGAGAGAGAGAGAGAGAGGACTGGGTTTGTTTGTGTGAGAGAGAGGATTTGGTCTGTGTGTGTGTGTGTGAGAGACAGGACTGGGTCTGTGTGTGAGAGAGAGTACTGGATGTGTGTGTGAGAGAGGACAGGGTCTGTCTGTGTGTGAGAGAGAGAGTACTGGGTCTGTGTGTATCTGTGTGTGTGTGTCTCAGAGAGAATACTGGGTCTGTGTGTGTGTGTGTGTGTGAGAGAGGACTGGGTCTGAGTGTGTGAGAGAGAGAGCTGGGTCTGTGTCTGAGGGGGAGAGAGAGAGGACTGGGACTGTGTATGAGAGAGGGAGGACTGGGTCAGTGTGTGTGAGTGTGTGAGAGAGGACTGGGTCTGAGTGTGTGAGAGAGAGAGCTGGGTCTGTGTCTGAGGGGGAGAGAGAGAGGACTGGGTCTGTGTGTGTGTGTGTGTTTGTGTGTGTGTGAGTGAAAGAGAGAGAGAGAAGACTGGGTCTGTGTCGGTTGTGAGAGAGAGAGAGGACTGGTACTGTGTGTGAGTGAGAGAGGACTGGGTCTGTGTGTGTGAGAGAGAATACTGGTTCTGTGTGTGTGAGAGAGAACACTGGTTCTGTGTGTGTGAGAGAGAGGACTGGGGCTGTGTGTGTGAGAGAGAGGACTGGGTCTGTGTGTGTGTGTGTGTGTCTGTGAGAGAGAGAGAGAAGACTGGGTCTGTGTCAGTTGTGAGAGAGAGAGAGGACTGGGTCTGTGTGTGTGTGAGCGAGAGGACTGGGTCAGTGTGTGTGAGAGAGAATGCTGGGTTAGTCTCTGTCTGTGTGCATGAGAGAGAGGACTGGGTCTGTGTGTGTGAGAGAGAGAGGACTGGGTTTGTGTGTGTGAGAGAGAGAGGGAGGACTGGGTCTGTGTGTATGTGTGGACGAGAGAGAGGACTGGGTCTGTGTGTGTGAGAAAGAGGACTGGGTCTGTGTGTGTGTGAGAGAGAGAGGACTGGGTTTGTGTGTGTGAGAGAGAGAGGACTGGGTCTGTGTGTGTGAGAGAGAGGACTGGGTCAGTGTGTGTGAGAGAGAATGCTGGGTTTGTCTCTGTGTGTGTGTGTGTATGAGCGAGAAGACTGGGTTTATGTGTGTGTGAGACAGAGAGGACTGGGTTTGTGTGTGTGTGAGAGAGAGAGAGACGATTGGTTCTGTGTGTGTGTGAGAGAGAGGACTGGGTCTGTGTGTGTGTGTGTGTGTGAGAGAGACAGAGAGAGAGAAAGAAGACTGGGTCTGTGTCGGTTGTGAGGGAGAGAGAGGACTGGGTCTGTGTGTGAGAGAGAGAGTACTGTGTGTGTGTGTGTGTGTGTGTGAGAGTACTGGGTCTCTGTGTGTGTGTGAGAGAGAGAATGCTGGGTCTGTGTGTGTGTGAACGAGAGAGAGGACTGGGTCTGTATGTGTGAGAGAGAGGACTGGGTCAGTGTGTGTGAGTGAGAGAACTGTGTGAGTGAGAGAACTGCGTCTGTGTGAGAGAGAGAATGTACTGGGTCTGTGTGTGTATCAGAGAGAGGACTGGGTCTGTGTGTGTGTGAGAGAGAGAGAGGACTTTGTCTGTGTGTGAGAGAGAGAGTACTGGGTGTGTGTGTGTGAGGGTACTGGGTCTGTGTGTGTGTGTGTGAGAGAGAGAATGCTGGGTCTGTGTGTGTGTGAATGAGAGAGAGGACTGGGTCTGTATGTGTGAGAGAGAGGACTGGGTCAGTGTGTGTGAGTGAGAGAACTGCGTCTGTGTGAGAGAGAGAATGTACTGGGTCTGTGTGTGTATGAGAGTGAGGACTGGATCTGTGTGTGTGAGAGCGAGGACTTGGTCTGTATCTGTGAGAGAGAGAGAGAGGACTGTGTCTGTGAGAGAGAGAGCACTGGGTCTGTGTGTGAGAGAGGGCACTGGGTCTGTGTGTGTGAGAGAGACAGAGAGGACTGGGTCTAAGTGTGTATGAGAGTGAGGACTGGGTCTGTGTGTGTGAGAGAGAGAGAGAGTACTAGGTCTGTATGTAAGAGAGAATGTACTGGCTCTGTGTGTGTATGAGAGTGAGGACAGGGTCTGTGTGTGTGAGAGGGAGGACTTGGTCTGTATCTGTGTGAGAGAGAGAGAGTACTGGGTCTGTGTGTGAGAGAGAGAGTACTGGGTGTGTGTGTGAGAGAGGACAGGGTCTGTCTGTGTGTGAGAGAGAGTACTGGGTCTGTGTGTGTGGGTTTGTATGAGAGACAGGACTGGGTCTGTGTGTGTGTATGAGAGAGAGGACTTGGTCTGTGTGAGAGAGAGAGGACTGGGATTGTGTTTGTGTGAGAGAGAGGACTGGGTCTGTGTGTGTGAGAGAGAGAGGACTGGGTTTGTGTGTGTGAGTGTGTGAGAGAGTACTGGGTGTGAGAAAGGACTGGTTCTGAGTGTGTGAGAGAGAGAGCTGGGTCTCTGTGTGTGAGAGACAGATAGGACTGGGTCTGTATCTGTGAGAGAGAGAGAGAGAGAGGACTGGGTCTGTGTGAGAGAGAGAGAGAGAGGACTGGATCTGTGTGTATCTGAGA
>NW_027274607.1:40000-61626 GCF_030028105.1 Mobula birostris
GTCTGTGTGAGAGAGAGAGAGAGGACTGGGTCTGTGTGTGTGTGTGTGTGAGAGAGAGGACTGGGTCTCTGTGAGAGAGAGAGAAAGAGGACTGGGTCTGTGTGTGTGAGAGAGAGGACTGGGTCAGTGTGTGTGAGAGAGAATGCTGGGTTTGTCTGTGTGTGTGTGTATGAGAGAGAGGATGGGTCTGTCTGTGTGAGAGAGAGAGGACTAGGTTTGTGTGTGTGTGAGAGAGAGAGAGAGAGGACTGGGTCTGTATGTGTGTGAGAGAGAGAGAGAGGACTTGGTGTGTGTGTGCGAGAGAGAGAGGACTGGGTAGGTGTCTGTGTGTGTGTGAGAGAGGACTGGGTCTTTCTGTGTGTGAGAGAGAGAGTACTGGGTCTGTGTGTGTGTGTGTGTGTGTGTGTGTTTGTATGTATGAGAGACAGGACTGGATCTGTGTGTGTGTATGAGAGAGAGGACTGGGTTTGTGTTTGTGTGAGAGAGAGGACTGGGTCTGTGTGTGTGAGAGAGAGAGGACTGGGTTTGTGTGTGTGAGTGTGTGAGAGAGGACTGGGTGTGAGAGAGGACTGGTTCTGAGTGTGTAAGAGAGAGAGCTGGGTCTCTGTGTTTGAGAGACAAAGAGGACTGGGTCTGTATCTGTGAGAGAGAGAGAGAGAGACAGAGAGGACTGTGTCTGTGTGAGAGAGAGAGAGAGAGAGAGAGGACTGGGTCTGTGTGTGTATGAGAATGAGGACTGGGTCTGTGTGTGTGTGAGAGAGAGTACTAGGTCTGTGTGTGTCCAAAGACAGGACTCGGTCTGTGTGTGTGTGAGTGAGAGAACTGTGTCTGTGTGTGTGTGTGAGTGAGTGTGAGAACTGTGTCTGTGTGTGAGAGAGAATGTACTGAGTCTGTGTGTGTGTGAGAGAGAGGACTGGGTCTGAGTGTGTGAGAGAGAGAGCTGGGTCTCTGTGTGTGAGAGACATAGAGGACTGGGTCTGTATCTGTGAGAGAGAGAGAGAGAGAGAGAGGACTGTGTCTGTGTGTGAGAGAGAGAGAGCACTGGGTCTGTGTGAGAGAGAGAGAGAGAGGACTGGGTCTGTGTGTGTATGAGAGTGAGGACTGGGTCTGTGTGAGTGAGTGAGAGAGTACTAGGTCTGTGTGTGTCCGAGAGACAGGACTCGGTCTGTGTGTGTGTGAGTGAGAGAACTGCGTCTGTGTGAGAGAGAGAATGTAGTGGGTCTGTGTGTGTATGAGAGTGAGGACTGGATCTTTGTGTGTGAAAGCGAGGACTTGGTCTGTATCTGTGAGAGAGAGAGGACTGTGTCTGTGTGAGAGAGAGAGAGAGAGAGAGAGAGAGAGAGAGAGAGCACTAGGTCTGTGTGTGAGAGAGAGGGCACTGGGTCTGTGTGTGTGTGAGAGAGAGAGAGGACTGGGTCTGTGTGTGAGAGAGAGTACTGGGTGTGTTTGTGTTTGAGTACTGGGTCTGTGTGTGTGTGAGGGAGAGAGAGAGGACTAAGTTTGTTTGTGAGAGAGAGAGAGAGAGGATTTGGTCTGTGTGTGTGAGAGAGAGGACTGGGGCTGTATGTGAGAGAGAGGACTGGGGTTGTGTGTGAGAGAGAGTGCTGGGTTTGTCTCTGTGTGTGTGTGTGAGAGAGGGAGGACTGGGTCTGTGTGTGTGAGAGAGAGAGGACTGGGTTTATGTGTGTGTGTGAGAGAGAGAGAGGACTGGGTCTGTGTGTGTGAGAGAGAGAGGACTGGGTTTGTGTGTGTGTGTGAGAGAGAGAGAGGACTGGGTCTGTGTGTGTGAGAGAGAGAGGACTGGGTTTGTGTGTGTGAGAGAGAGAGGACTGGGTCTCTGTGAGAGAGAAAGAGAGAGCACTGGGTCTGTGTGTGTGAGAGAGAGAGAGGACAGGGTCTGTGTGTGTGAGAGAGGGAGGACTGGGTAGGTGTCTGTGCGTTGTGTGAGAGAGAGAGAGAGTACTGGGTCTGTGTGTGTGTGTGTTTGTATGGGAGACAGGACTGGGTCTGTGTGTGTATGAGTGAGAGGACTTGGTCTGTGTGAGAGAGAGAGAGGACTGGGTTTGTGTTTGTGTGAGAGAGTGGACTGGGTCTGTGTGTGTGAGAGAGAGAGGACTAGGTTTGTGTGTGTGAGTGTTGAGAGAGTACTGGGTCTGAGTGTGTGAGAGAGAGAGAGCTGGGTCTCTGTGTGTGAGAGACAGGGAGGACTGGGTCTGTATCTGTGAGAGAGAGAGAGAGAGAGAGAGAGAGGACAGTGTCTGTGTGTGTGAGAGAGAGAGAGGACTGGATCTGTGTGTGTGAGAGAGAGGCCTGGTTCTGTGTGTGTGAGAGAGAGGACTGGGTCTGTGTGTGTGAGAGAGAGAGAGGACTAGGTCTGTGTGTGGGAAAGAGAGAGGACTGGGTGCATGTGTGAGAGTACTGGGTCTGTGTGTGTCTGTGTGTGTGTGTGTGTCTGTGTGAGCGAGAATACTGGGTCTGTGTGTGTGTGAGATAGGGAGAGAGGTCTGGGTCTGTGTATGTGTGTGAGAGAGAGAGAGAGAGGACTGGGTCTGTGTGTGAGAGAAAGAGTACTGGGTGTGTGTGTGTGAGAGTACTGGGTCTGTGTGTATCTGTGTGTGTGTGTCTGAGAGGGAATACTGGGTCTGTGTGTGTGTGTGTGTGTGTGTGTGTGAGAGAGAGAGGACTGGGTCTGTGTGTGAGAGAGAGGACTGGGTCAGTGTGTGTGAGTGTGTGAGAGAGGACTGGGTCTGAGTGTGTGAGAGAGAGAGTTGGGTCTGTGTTTGAAGGAGAAAGAGAGAATATTGGGTCTGTGTGTGTGAGAGAGAGAGAGAGAGAACTGGGTCTATGTGTATGTGTGAAAGAGAGAGAGGACTGGGTCTGTGTGTGTGTGTGTGTGTGTGTGTGTGTGTGTGTGTGTGTGAGAGAGAGAGAGAGAGAGAGAGAGAAGACTGGGTCTGTGTTGGTTGTGAGAGAGAGAGAGAGGACTGGTACTGTATGTGTGTGAGAGAGGCAGAGGACTAGGTCTGTGTGTGTGAGAGAGAGAGGACTGTGTCTGTGTGTGTGAGAGAGAGAGAGGACTGGGTTTGTGTGTGTGAGAGAGAGAGAGGACTGGGTTTGTGTGTGTGAGAGAGAGAGGACTGGGTAGGTGTCTGTGTGTGCGTGAGACAGGACTGGGTCTGCCTGTGTGTGAAAGGGAGAGTACTGGGTCTGTGTGTGTGTGTGTGTGTGTGTGTGTGAGAGACAGGACTGGGTCTGTGTGTGTGTATGAGAGACAGGACTGGGTTTGTGTTTGTGTGAGAGAGAGGACTGGGTTTGTGTGTGTGAGTGTGTGAGAGAGGACTGGGTGTGAGAGAGGACTGGTTCTGAGTGTGTAAGAGTGAGAGCTGGGTCTCTGTGTGTGAGAGACATAGAGGACTGGGTCTGTATCTGTGGGAGAGAGAGAGAGAGAGAGAGAGAGAGAGAGAGAGAGAGAGAGAGAGAGGGGACTGTGTCTGTGTGTGAGAAAGAGAGAGAGAGAGAGGACTGGGTCTGTGTGAGAGAGAGAGAGAGGACTGGGTCTGTGTGTGTGAGTGTGTGAGAGAGGACTAGGTGTGAGAGAGGACTGGTTCTGAGTGTGTAAGAGTGAGAGCTGGGTCTCTGTGTGTGAGAGACATAGAGGACTGGGTCTGTATCTGTGAGAGAGAGAGAGAGAGAGAGGACTGTGTCTGTGTGTGAGAGAGAGAGAGGACTGGGTCTGTGTGAGAGAGAGAGAGATGACTGGGTCTGTGTGTGTATGAGAGTGAGGACTGGGTCTGTGTGAGTGAGTGAGAGAGTACTAGGTCTGTGTGTGTCCGAGAGACAGGACTCGGTCTGTGTGTGTGTGAGTGAGAGAACTGCGTCTGTGTGAGAGAGAGAATGTAGTGGGTCTGTGTGTGTATGAGAGTGAGGACTGGATCTTTGTGTGTGAGAGCGAGGACTTGGTCTGTATCTGTGATAGAGAGAGGACTGTGTCTGTGTGTGAGAGAGAGAGAGAGAGAGCACTAGGTCTGTGTGTGAGAGAGAGGGCACTGGGTCTGTGTGTGAGAGAGAGTACTGGGTGTGTTTGTGTTTGAGTACTGGGTCTGTGTGTGTGTGAGGGAGAGAGAGAGGACTAGGTTTGTTTGTGAGAGAGAAATAGAGGATTTGGTCTGTGTGTGTGAGAGAGAGGACTGGGGCTGTATGTGAGAGAGAGGACTGGGGTTGTGTGTGAGAGAAGAGTGCTGGGTTTGTCTCTGTGTGTGTGTATGAGAGAGGGAGGACTGGGTCTGTGTGTGTGAGAGAGAGAGGACTGGGTTTATGTGTGTGTGAGAGAGAGAGAGAGAGGACTGGGGCTGTGTGTGTGAGAGAGAGAGGACTGGGTTTGTGTGTGTGAGAGAGAGAGGACTGGGTCTCTGTGAGAGAGAGAGAGAGAGAGAGCACTGGGTCTGTGTGTGTGTGAGAGAGAGAGGACTGGGTCTGTGTGTGTGAGAGAGGGAGGACTGGGTAGGTGTCTGTGCGTTGTGTGAGAGAGAGAGAGAGTACTGGGTCTGTGTGTGTGTGTGTTTGTATGGGAGACAGGACTGGGTCTGTGTGTGTGTATGAGTGAGAGGACTTGGTCTGTGTGAGAGAGAGAGTGGACTGGGATTGTGTTTGTGTGAGAGAGTGGACTGGGTCTGTGTGTGTGTGAGAGAGAGAGGACTGGGTCTGTGTGTGAGAGAAAGAGTACTGGGTGTGTGTGTGTGAGAGTACTGGGTCTGTGTGTATCTGTGTGTGTGTGTCTGAGAGGGAATACTGGGTCTGTGTGTGTGTGTGTGTGTGTGTGTGAGAGAGAGAGGACTGGGGTCTGTGTGTGAGAGAGAGGACTGGGTCAGTGTGTGTGAGTGTGTGAGAGAGGACTGGGTCTGAGTGTGTGAGAGAGAGAGTTGGGTCTGTGTTTGAAGGAGAAAGAGAGAATATTGGGTCTGTGTGTGTGAGAGAGAGAGAGAGAGAACTGGGTCTATGTGTATGTGTGAAAGAGAGAGAGGACTGGGTCTGTGTGTGTGTGTGTGTGTGTGTGAGAGAGAGAGAGAGAGAGAGAGAAGACTGGGTCTGTGTTGGTTGTGAGAGAGAGAGAGAGGACTGGTACTGTATGTGTGTGAGAGAGGCAGAGGACTAGGTCTGTGTGTGTGAGAGAGAGAGGACTGTGTCTGTGTGTGTGAGAGAGAGAGAGGACTGGGTTTGTGTGTGTGAGAGAGAGAGAGGACTGGGTTTGTGTGTGTGAGAGAGAGAGGACTGGGTAGGTGTCTGTGTGTGCGTGAGACAGGACTGGGTCTGCCTGTGTGTGAAAGGGAGAGTACTGGGTCTGTGTGTGTGTGTGTGTGTGTGTGTGTGAGAGACAGGACTGGGTCTGTGTGTGTGTATGAGAGACAGGACTGGGTTTGTGTTTGTGTGAGAGAGAGGACTGGGTTTGTGTGTGTGAGTGTGTGAGAGAGGACTGGGTGTGAGAGAGGACTGGTTCTGAGTGTGTAAGAGTGAGAGCTGGGTCTCTGTGTGTGAGAGACATAGAGGACTGGGTCTGTATCTGTGGGAGAGAGAGAGAGAGAGAGAGAGAGAGAGAGAGAGAGAGAGAGAGAGAGAGAGAGAGAGAGGGGACTGTGTCTGTGTGTGAGAAAGAGAGAGAGAGAGAGGACTGGGTCTGTGTGAGAGAGAGAGAGAGGACTGGGTCTGTGTGTGTGAGTGTGTGAGAGAGGACTAGGTGTGAGAGAGGACTGGTTCTGAGTGTGTAAGAGTGAGAGCTGGGTCTCTGTGTGTGAGAGACATAGAGGACTGGGTCTGTATCTGTGAGAGAGAGAGAGAGAGAGAGAGGACTGTGTCTGTGTGTGAGAGAGAGAGAGGACTGGGTCTGTGTGAGAGAGAGAGAGATGACTGGGTCTGTGTGTGTATGAGAGTGAGGACTGGGTCTGTGTGAGTGAGTGAGAGAGTACTAGGTCTGTGTGTGTCCGAGAGACAGGACTCGGTCTGTGTGTGTGTGAGTGAGAGAACTGCGTCTGTGTGAGAGAGAGAATGTAGTGGGTCTGTGTGTGTATGAGAGTGAGGACTGGATCTTTGTGTGTGTGAGCGAGGACTTGGTCTGTATCTGTGATAGAGAGAGGACTGTGTCTGTGTGTGAGAGAGAGAGAGAGAGAGCACTAGGTCTGTGTGTGAGAGAGAGGGCACTGGGTCTGTGTGTGAGAGAGAGTACTGGGTGTGTTTGTGTTTGAGTACTGGGTCTGTGTGTGTGTGAGGGAGAGAGAGAGGACTAGGTTTGTTTGTGAGAGAGAAATAGAGGATTTGGTCTGTGTGTGTGAGAGAGAGGACTGGGGCTGTATGTGAGAGAGAGGACTGGGGTTGTGTGTGAGAGAGAGTGCTGGGTTTGTCTCTGTGTGTGTGTATGAGAGAGGGAGGACTGGGTCTGTGTGTGTGAGAGAGAGAGGACTGGGTTTATGTGTGTGTGAGAGAGAGAGAGAGAGGACTGGGGCTGTGTGTGTGAGAGAGAGAGGACTGGGTTTGTGTGTGTGAGAGAGAGAGGACTGGGTCTCTGTGAGAGAGAGAGAGAGAGAGAGCACTGGGTCTGTGTGTGTGTGAGAGAGAGAGGACTGGGTCTGTGTGTGTGAGAGAGGGAGGACTGGGTAGGTGTCTGTGCGTTGTGTGAGAGAGAGAGAGAGTACTGGGTCTGTGTGTGTGTGTGTTTGTATGGGAGACAGGACTGGGTCTGTGTGTGTGTATGAGTGAGAGGACTTGGTCTGTGTGAGAGAGAGAGTGGACTGGGATTGTGTTTGTGTGAGAGAGTGGACTGGGTCTGTGTGAGAGAGAGAGAGATGACTGGGTCTGTGTGTGTATGAGAGTGAGGACTGGGTCTGTGTGAGTGAGTGAGAGAGTACTAGGTCTGTGTGTGTCCGAGAGACAGGACTCGGTCTGTGTGTGTGTGAGTGAGAGAACTGCGTCTGTGTGAGAGAGAGAATGTAGTGGGTCTGTGTGTGTATGAGAGTGAGGACTGGATCTTTGTGTGTGTGAGCGAGGACTTGGTCTGTATCTGTGATAGAGAGAGGACTGTGTCTGTGTGTGAGAGAGAGAGAGAGAGAGCACTAGGTCTGTGTGTGAGAGAGAGGGCACTGGGTCTGTGTGTGAGAGAGAGTACTGGTGTGTTTGTGTTTGAGTACTGGGTCTGTGTGTGTGTGAGGGAGAGAGAGAGGACTAGGTTTGTTTGTGAGAGAGAAATAGAGGATTTGGTCTGTGTGTGTGAGAGAGAGGACTGGGGCTGTATGTGAGAGAGAGGACTGGGGTTGTGTGTGAGAGAGAGTGCTGGGTTTGTCTCTGTGTGTGTGTATGAGAGAGGGAGGACTGGGTCTGTGTGTGTGAGAGAGAGAGGACTGGGTTTATGTGTGTGTGAGAGAGAGAGAGAGAGGACTGGGGCTGTGTGTGTGAGAGAGAGAGGACTGGGTTTGTGTGTGTGAGAGAGAGAGGACTGGGTCTCTGTGAGAGAGAGAGAGAGAGAGAGCACTGGGTCTGTGTGTGTGTGTGAGAGAGAGAGGACTGGGTCTGTGTGTGTGAGAGAGGGAGGACTGGGTAGGTGTCTGTGCGTTGTGTGAGAGAGAGAGAGAGTACTGGGTCTGTGTGTGTGTGTGTTTGTATGGGAGACAGGACTGGGTCTGTGTGTGTGTATGAGTGAGAGGACTTGGTCTGTGTGAGAGAGAGAGTGGACTGGGATTGTGTTTGTGTGAGAGAGTGGACTGGGTCTGTGTGTGTGTGAGAGAGAGAGGACTAGGTTTGTGTGTGTGAGTGTTGAGAGAGTACTGGGTCTGAGTGTGTGAGAGAGAGAGAGCTGGGTCTCTGTGTGTGAGAGACAGAGAGGACTGGGTCTGTATCTGTGAGGGAGAGAGAGAGGGGACTGTGTCTGTGTGTGTGTGAGAGAGAGAGAGAGAGAGAGGAGGACTGGGTCTGTGAGTGAGAGAAAGGACTGGGTCTGTGTGTGTGAGAGAGAGCGTACTAGGTCTGTGTGTGTCCAAAGACAGGACTCAGTCTGTGTGTGTGTGAGTGAGAGAACTGTGTCTGTGTGTGTGTGTGTGAGTGAGAGAACTGTGTCTGTGTGTGAGAGAGAATGTACTGGGTCTGTATGTATGTGAGAGAGAGGACTGGGTCTGAGTGTGTGAGAGAGAGAGCTGGGTCTCTGTGTGTGAGAGACAGAGAGGACTGGGTCTGTATCTGTGAGAGAGAGAGAGAGAGGACTGTCTGTGTGTGAGAGAGAGAGAGAGAGAGAGAGAGAGAGAGAGAGAGAGAGGACTGGGTCTGTGAGTGAGAGAAAGGACTGGGTCTGTGTGTGTGAGAGAGAGAGTACTAGGTCTGTGTGTGTCCAAAGACAGGACTCGGTCTGTGTGTGTGTGTGAGTGAGAGAACTGGGTCTGAGTGTCTGAGAGAGAGAGCTGGGTCTCTGTGTGTGAGAGACAGAGAGGACTGGGTCTGTATCTGTGAGAGAGAGAGAGAGAGAGAGAGAGAGAGAGAGAGAGAGAGAGGACAGTGTCTGTGTGTGAGAGAGAGAGAGAGGACTGGGTCTGTGTGAGAGAGAGAGAGGACTGGGTCTATGTGGGTATGAGAGAGAGGACTGGGTCTGTGTGTGTGAGAGAGAGAGAGGACTGGGTCTGTGTGTGTGTGTGTGTGTGTGTGTGTGTGAGCGAGAATACTGGGTCTGTGTGTGTGTGAGAAAGGGAGAGAGGTCTGGGTCTGTGTATCTGTGTGAGAGAGAGAGAGAGGACTGGGTCTGTGTGTGTGAGAGAGAGGACTGGGTCTGTGTGTGTGAGAGAGAGAGAGACAACTGGTTTTGTGTGTGTGTGAGAGAGGACTGGGTCTGTGTGTGTGTGTGTGTGAGAGAGAACTGGGTGTGTGTGTGAGAGAGAACTGGGTCTGTGTGTGAGAGAGAGAAAGACTGTGTGTGAGAGAGAGAGAGAGTACTGGGTCTGTGTGTGTGAGAGTGAGGACTGTGTCTGTATCTCTGTGAGAGAGAGAGAGAGAGAGAGAGAGAGAGAGAGAGGACTGTGTCTGAGTGTGTGTGTGAGAGAGAGGACTGGGTCTGTGTGTGGGAGAGAGAGAGTACTGGGTGTGTGTGTGTGTGAGAGTACTGGGTCTGTGTGTGTGTGTGTGTGTGTGTGTGTGTGTGTGAGAGAGAGAATGCTGGGTCTGTGTGTGTGTGTGTGTGTGTGTGTGTGTGTGTGTGTGTGGGAGAGAGAGAGAGGACTGGGTTTGTGTGTGTGAGAGAGGGAGAATTGGGTAGGTGTCTGTGCGTTGTGTGAGAGAGAGAGTGTACTGGGTCTGTGTGTGTGTGTGTCTGTGTGTGTGTGTGTGTGTGTGTTTGTATGGGAGACAGGACTGGGTCTGTGTGTGTGTATGAGTGAGAGGACTTGGTCTGTGTGAGAGAGAGAGGACTGGTTTGTGTTTGTGTGAGAGAGTGGACTGGGTCTGTGTGTGTGAGAGAGAGAGGACTGGGTTTGTGTGTGTGAGTGTTGAGAGAGTACTGGGTCTGAGTGTGAGAGAGAGAGAGCTGGGTCTCTGTGTGTGAGAGACAGAGAGGACTGGGTCTGTATCTGTGAGAGAGAGAGAGAGAGGACTGTGTCTGTGTAAGAGAGAGAGAGAGAGAGAGAGGACTGGGTCTGTGAGTGAGAGAAAGGACTGGGTCTGTGTGTGTGAGAGAGAGAGTACTAGGTCTGTGTGTGTCCAAAGACAGGACTCGGTCTGTGTGTGTGTGTGAGTGAGAGAACTGGGTCTGTGTGTGTGTGCGAGAGAGGACTGGGTCTGAGTGTGTGTGAGAGAGAGAGAGGACAGTGTCTGTGTGAGAGAGAGAGAGAGAGGCTGGGTCTGTGTGTGTGTGTGTGTGTGTGTGTGAGCGAGAATACTGGGTCTGTGTGTGTGTGAGAGAGGGAGAGAGGTCTTGGTCTGTGTATGTGTGTGAGAGAGAGAGAGAGGACTGGGTCTGTGTGTGAGAGCGAGGGGACTGGGTCTGTGTGTGTGAGAGAGAGAGGACTGGGTCTGTGTGTGTGAGAGAGAGAGAGACAACTGGTTTTGTGTGTGTGTGAGAGAGAGGACTGGGTCTGTGTGTGTGTGTGTGTGTGTGTGTGAGCGAGAATACTGGGTCTGTGTGTGTGTGAGAGAGAGGACTGGGTCTGTGTGTGTGTGTGTGTGTGTGTGTGAGCGAGAATACTGGGTCTGTGTGTGTGTGAGAGAGGGAGAGAGGTCTTGGTCTGTGTATGTGTGTGAGAGAGAGAGAGAGGACTGGGTCTGTGTGTGAGAGCGAGGGGACTGGGTCTGTGTGTGTGAGAGAGAGAGGACTGGGTCTGTGTGTGTGAGAGAGAGAGAGACAACTGGTTTTGTGTGTGTGTGAGAGAGAGGACTGGGTCTGTGTGTGTGTGTGTGTGTGTGTGTGTGTGTGAGAGAGAGAGAACTGGGTGTGTGTGTAAGAGAGAACTGGGTCTGTGTGTGTGTGAGAGAGAGGACTGGGTCTGAGTGTGTGTGTGTGTGTGAGAGAGAGAGAGAGAGAGAGAGGACAGTGTCTGTGTGAGAGAGAGAGAGAGAGAGGACTGGGTCTGTGTGAGAGAGAGAGAGGACTGGGTCTATTTGTGTGTGAGAGAGAGGACTGGGTCTGTGTGTGAGAGAGAGAGAGGACTGGGTCTGTGTGTGGGAGAGAGAGAGGACTGGGTGTGTGTGTGAGAGTACTGGGTCTGTGTGTGTCTGTGTGTGTGTGTGTGTGTGTGTGAGCGAGAATACTGGGTCTGTGTGTGTGTGAGAGAGGGAGAGAGGTCTGGGTCTGTGTATGTGTGTGAGAGAGAGAGAGAGAGAGGTTTGGGTCTGTGTGTGTGAGAGCAAAGGGACTGGGTCTGTGTGTGTGAGAGAGAGAGGACTGGGTCTGTGTGTGTGAGAGAGAGAGAGACAACTGGGTCTGTGTGTGTGTGTGTGTGTGTGTGTGTGTGTGTGTGTGTGAGAGAGAACTGGGTCTGTGTGTGAGAGAGAGAAGGACTGTGTGTGAGAGAGAGAGAGAGAGTACTGGGTCTGTGTGTGTTAGAGAGAGGACTGGGTCTATGTGTGTATGAGAGAGAGGACTGGGTCTGTGTGTGTGAGAGAGAGAGAGGACTGGGTCTGTGTGTGTGCGTGTGTGAGAGAGAGAGGACTGGGTCTATGTGTGTGAGAGAGAGGACTGGGTCTGTGTGAGAGAGAGAGAGAGAGAGAGGACTGGGTCTGTGTGTGTATGAGAGTGAGGACTGGATCTTTGTGTGTGAGTGCGAGGACTTGGTCTGTATCTGTGAGAGAGAGAGGACTGTGTCTGTGTGAGAGAGAGAGAGAGAGAGAGCGAGCACTGGGTCTGTGTGTGAGAGAGCGGGCACTGGGTCTGTGTGTGTGAGAGAGAGAGAGGACTGGGTCTGTGTGTGAGAGAGAGTACTCGGTGTGTGTGTGTGTGTTTGAGTACTGGGTCTGTGTGTGTGTGTGGGAGAGAGAGAGGACTAGGTTTGTTTGTGAGAGAAAGAGAGAGGATTTGGTCTGTGTGTGTGAGAGAGAGGACTGGGGCTGTGTGTGAGAGAGAGGACTGGGGCTGTGTGTGAGAGAGAGTGCTGGGTTTGTCTGTGTGTGTGTATGAGAGAGGGAGGACTGGGTCTGTGTGTGTGAGAGAGAGAGGACTGGTTTTATGTGTGTGTGAGAGAGAGAGAGGACTGGGTCTGTGTGTGTGAGAGAGAGAGGACTGGGTTTGTGTGTGTGAGAGAGAGAGGACTGGGTCTCTGTGAGAGAGAGAGAGAGAGCACTGGGTCTGTGTGTGTGAGAGAGAGAGAGGACAGGGTCTGTGTGTGTGAGAGAGGGAGGAGTGGGTAGGTGTCTGTGCGTTGTGTGCGATAGAGAGAGAGTACTGGGTCTGTGTGTGTGTGTGTGTGTGTGTGTGTGTTTATATGGGAGATAGGACTGGGTCTGTGTGTGTGTATGAGTGAGAGGACTTGGTCTGTGTGAGAGAGAGAGGACTGGGTTTGTGTTTGTGTGAGAGAGTGGACTGGGTCTGTGTGTGTGAGAGAGAGAGGACTGGGTTTGTGTGTCTGAGTGTTGAGAGAGTACTGGGTCTGAGTGTGTGAGAGAGAGAGCTGGGTCTCTGTGTGTGAGAGACAGAGAGGACTGGGTCTGTATCTGTGAGAGAGAGAGAGAGGACTGTGTCTGTGAGAGAGAGAGAGAGAGAGAGAGAGAGAGAGGACTGGGTCTGTGAGTGAGAGAAAGGACTGGGTCTGTGTGTGTGAGAGAGAGAGTACTAGGTCTGTGTGTGTCCAAAGACAGGACTCGGTCTGTGTGTGTGTGTGAGTGAGAGAACTGGGTCTGTGTGTGAGAGACAGAGAGGACTGGGTCTGTATCTGTGAGAGAGAGAGAGAGAGAGAGAGGACAGTGTCTGTGAGAGAGAGAGAGAGAGAGGACTGTGTCTGTGTGTGAGAGAGAGAGAGGACTGGGTCTGTGTGAGAGAGAGAGAGAGATGACTGGGTCTGTGTGTGTATGAGAGTGAGGACTGGGTCTGTGTGAGTGAGTGAGAGAGTACTAGGTCTGTGTGTGTCCGAGAGACAGGACTCGGTCTGTGTGTGTGTGAGTGAGAGAACTGCGTCTGTGTGAGAGAGAGAATGTAGTGGGTCTGTGTGTGTATGAGAGTGAGGACTGGATCTTTGTGTGTGAGAGCGAGGACTTGGTCTGTATCTGTGAGAGAGAGAGGACTGTGTCTGTGTGTGAGAGAGAGAGAGAGAGAGAGAGCACTAGGTCTGTGTGTGAGAGAGAGGGCACTGGGTCTGTGTGTGAGAGAGAGTACTGGGTGTGTTTGTGTTTGAGTACTGGGTCTGTGTGTGTGTGAGGGAGAGAGAGAGGACTAGGTTTGTTTGTGAGAGAGAGATAGAGGATTTGGTCTGTGTGTGTGAGAGAGAGGACTGGGGCTGTATGTGAGAGAGAGGACTGGGGTTGTGTGTGAGAGAGAGTGCTGGGTTTGTCTCTGTGTGTGTGTATGAGAGAGGGAGGACTGGGTCTGTGTGTGTGAGAGAGAGAGGACTGGGTTTATGTGTGTGTGAGAGAGAGAGAGAGAGGACTGGGTCTGTGTGTGTGAGAGAGAGAGGACTGGGTTTGTGTGTGTGTGTGTGAGAGAGAGAGGACTGGGTCTGTGTGTGTGAGAGAGAGAGGACTGGGTTTGTGTGTGTGAGAGAGAGAGGACTGGGTCTCTGTGAGAGAGAGAGAGAGAGAGCACTGGGTCTGTGTGTGTGAGAGAGAGAGAGGACTGGGTCTGTGTGTGTGAGAGAGGGAGGACTGGGTAGGTGTCTGTGCGTTGTGTGTGAGAGAGAGAGAGTACTGGGTCTGTATGTGTGTGTGTTTGTATGGGAGACAGGACTTGGTCTGTGTGTGTGTATGAGTGAGAGGACTTGGTCTGTGTGAGAGAGAGAGTGGACTGGGTTTGTGTTTGTGTGAGAGAGTGGACTGGGTCTGTGTGTGTGTGAGAGAGAGAGGACTAGGTTTGTGTGTGTGAGTGTTGAGAGAGTACTGGGTCTGAGTGTGTGAGAGAGAGAGAGCTGGGTCTCTGTGTGTGAGAGACAGAGAGGACTGGGTCTGTATCTGTGAGAGAGAGAGAGAGAGGACTGTGTCTGTGTAAGAGAGAGAGAGAGAGAGAGAGAGGACTGGGTCTGTGAGTGAGAGAAAGGACTGGGTCTGTGTGTGTGAGAGAGAGAGTACTAGGTCTGTGTGTGTCCAAAGACAGGACTCGGTCTGTGTGTGTGTGTGAGTGAGAGAGGACTGGGTCTGAGTGTGTGTGAGAGAGAGAGAGGACAGTGTCTGTGTGAGAGAGAGAGAGAGAGAGAGGACTGGGTCTGTGTGTGAGAGAGAGAGGACTGGGTCTATGTGTGTATGAGAGAGAGGACTGGGTCTGTGTGTGTGAGAGAGAGATGACTGGGTCTGTGTGTGTGTGTGTGTGAGCGAGAATACTGGGTCTGTGTGTGTGTGAGAGAGGGAGAGAGGTCTTGTTCTGTGTATGTGTGTGAGAGAGAGAGAGAGGACTGGGTCTGTGTGTGAGAGCGAGGGGACTGGGTCTGTGTGTGTGAGAGAGAGAGGACTGGGTCTGTGTGTGTGAGCGAGAGAGAGACAACTGGTTTTGTGTGTGTGTGAGAGAGAGGACTGGGTCTCTGTGTGTGTGTGTGTGTGTGTGTGTGAGAGAGAACTGGTGTGTGTGTAAGAGAGAACTGGGTCCGTGTGTGTGTGAGAGAGAGGACTGGGTCTGAGTGTGTGTGTGTGTGTGAGAGAGAGAGAGAGAGAGAGAGGACAGTGTCTGTGTGAGAGAGAGAGAGAGAGGACTGGGTCTGTGTGAGAGAGAGAGGACTGGGTCTATTTGTGTATGAGAGAGAGGACTGGGTCTGTGTGTGAGAGAGAGAGAGAAATGGGTCTGTGTGTGGGAGAGAGAGAGGACTGGGTGTGTGTGTGTGTGAGAGAGAGAGACAACTGGTTTTGTGTGTGTGTGAGAGAGGACTGGGTCTGTGTGTGTGTGTGTGTGTGAGAGAGAACTGGGTGTGTGTGTGAGAGAGAGAAGGACTGTGTGTGAGAGAGAGAGAGAGTACTGGGTCTGTGTGTGTGAGAGCGAGGACTGGGTCTGTATCTCTGTGAGAGAGAGAGAGAGAGAGAGAGAGAGAGAGAGAGAGAGAGAGGACTGTGTCTGAGTGTGTGTGTGAGAGAGAGGACTGGGTCTGTGTGTGGGAGAGAGAGAGTACTGGGTGTGTGTGTGTGTGAGAGTACTGGGTCTGTGTGTGTGTGTGTGTGTGAGAGAGAGAATGCTGGGTCTGTGTGTGTGTGTGTGTGTGTGTGTGTGTGTGTGTGTGGGAGAGAGAGAGAGGACTGGGTTTGTGTGTGTGAGAGAGGGAGGACTGGGTAGGTGTCTGTGCGTTGTGTGAGAGAGAGAGAGTACTGGGTCTGTGTGTGTGTGTGTGTCTGTGTGTGTGTGTGTGTGTGTGTTTGTATGGGAGACAGGACTGGGTCTGTGTGTGTGTATGAGTGAGAGGACTTGGTCTGTGTGAGAGAGAGAGGACTGGGTTTGTGTTTGTGTGAGAGAGTGGACTGGGTCTGTGTGTGTGAGAGAGAGAGGACTGGGTTTGTGTGTGTGAGTGTTGAGAGAGTACTGGGTCTGAGTGTGAGAGAGAGAGAGCTGGGTCTCTGTGTGTGAGAGACAGAGAGGACTGGGTCTGTATCTGTGAGAGAGAGAGAGAGAGGACTGTGTCTGTGTAAGAGAGAGAGAGAGAGAGAGAGAGGACTGGGTCTGTGAGTGAGAGAAAGGACTGGGTCTGTGTGTGTGAGAGAGAGAGAGTACTAGGTCTGTGTGTGTCCAAAGACAGGACTCGGTCTGTGTGTGTGTGTGAGTGAGAGAACTGGGTCTGTGTGTGTGTGCGAGAGAGGACTGGGTCTGAGTGTGTGTGAGAGAGAGAGAGGACAGTGTCTGTGTGAGAGAGAGAGAGAGAGAGGACTGGGTCTGTGTGTGAGAGAGAGAGGACTGGGTCTATGTGTGTATGAGAGAGAGGACTGGGTCTGTGTGTGTGTGTGTGTGTGTGTGTGAGCGAGAATACTGGGTCTGTGTGTGTGTGAGAGAGGGAGAGAGGTCTTGGTCTGTGTATGTGTGTGAGAGAGAGAGAGAGGACTGGGTCTGTGTGTGAGAGCGAGGGGACTGGGTCTGTGTGTGTGAGAGAGAGAGGACTGGGTCTGTGTGTGTGAGAGAGAGAGAGACAACTGGTTTTGTGTGTGTGTGAGAGAGAGGACTGGGTCTGTGTGTGTGTGTGTGTGTGTGTGTGAGCGAGAATACTGGGTCTGTGTGTGTGTGAGAGAGAGGACTGGGTCTGTGTGTGTGTGTGTGTGTGTGTGTGAGCGAGAATACTGGGTCTGTGTGTGTGTGAGAGAGGGAGAGAGGTCTTGGTCTGTGTATGTGTGTGAGAGAGAGAGAGAGGACTGGGTCTGTGTGTGAGAGCGAGGGGACTGGGTCTGTGTGTGTGAGAGAGAGAGGACTGGGTCTGTGTGTGTGAGAGAGAGAGAGACAACTGGTTTTGTGTGTGTGTGAGAGAGAGGACTGGGTCTGTGTGTGTGTGTGTGTGTGTGTGTGTGTGTGAGAGAGAGAGAACTGGGTGTGTGTGTAAGAGAGAACTGGGTCTGTGTGTGTGTGAGAGAGAGGACTGGGTCTGAGTGTGTGTGTGTGTGTGAGAGAGAGAGAGAGAGAGAGAGGACAGTGTCTGTGTGAGAGAGAGAGAGAGAGGACTGGGTCTGTGTGAGAGAGAGAGAGGACTGGGTCTATTTGTGTGTGAGAGAGAGGACTGGGTCTGTGTGTGAGAGAGAGAGAGGACTGGGTCTGTGTGTGGGAGAGAGAGAGGACTGGGTGTGTGTGTGAGAGTACTGGGTCTGTGTGTGTCTGTGTGTGTGTGTGTGTGTGTGTGAGCGAGAATACTGGGTCTGTGTGTGTGTGAGAGAGGGAGAGAGGTCTGGGTCTGTGTATGTGTGTGAGAGAGAGAGAGAGAGAGGTTTGGGTCTGTGTGTGTGAGAGCAAGGGACTGGGTCTGTGTGTGTGAGAGAGAGAGGACTGGGTCTGTGTGTGTGAGAGAGAGAGAGACAACTGGGTCTGTGTGTGTGTGTGTGTGTGTGTGTGTGTGTGTGTGTGTGAGAGAGAACTGGGTCTGTGTGTGAGAGAGAGAAGGACTGTGTGTGAGAGAGAGAGAGAGAGTACTGGGTCTGTGTGTGTTAGAGAGAGGACTGGGTCTATGTGTGTATGAGAGAGAGGACTGGGTCTGTGTGTGTGAGAGAGAGAGAGGACTGGGTCTGTGTGTGTGCGTGTGTGAGAGAGAGAGGACTGGGTCTATGTGTGTGAGAGAGAGGACTGGGTCTGTGTGAGAGAGAGAGAGAGAGAGAGGACTGGGTCTGTGTGTGTATGAGAGTGAGGACTGGATCTTTGTGTGTGAGTGCGAGGACTTGGTCTGTATCTGTGAGAGAGAGAGGACTGTGTCTGTGTGAGAGAGAGAGAGAGAGAGAGCGAGCACTGGGTCTGTGTGTGAGAGAGCGGGCACTGGGTCTGTGTGTGTGAGAGAGAGAGAGGACTGGGTCTGTGTGTGAGAGAGAGTACTCGGTGTGTGTGTGTGTGTTTGAGTACTGGGTCTGTGTGTGTGTGTGGGAGAGAGAGAGGACTAGGTTTGTTTGTGAGAGAAAGAGAGAGGATTTGGTCTGTGTGTGTGAGAGAGAGGACTGGGGCTGTGTGTGAGAGAGAGGACTGGGGCTGTGTGTGAGAGAGAGTGCTGGGTTTGTCTGTGTGTGTGTATGAGAGAGGGAGGACTGGGTCTGTGTGTGTGAGAGAGAGAGGACTGGTTTTATGTGTGTGTGAGAGAGAGAGAGGACTGGGTCTGTGTGTGTGAGAGAGAGAGGACTGGGTTTGTGTGTGTGAGAGAGAGAGGACTGGGTCTCTGTGAGAGAGAGAGAGAGAGCACTGGGTCTGTGTGTGTGAGAGAGAGAGAGGACAGGGTCTGTGTGTGTGAGAGAGGGAGGAGTGGGTAGGTGTCTGTGCGTTGTGTGCGATAGAGAGAGAGTACTGGGTCTGTGTGTGTGTGTGTGTGTGTGTGTGTGTTTATATGGGAGATAGGACTGGGTCTGTGTGTGTGTATGAGTGAGAGGACTTGGTCTGTGTGAGAGAGAGAGGACTGGGTTTGTGTTTGTGTGAGAGAGTGGACTGGGTCTGTGTGTGTGAGAGAGAGAGGACTGGGTTTGTGTGTCTGAGTGTTGAGAGAGTACTGGGTCTGAGTGTGTGAGAGAGAGAGCTGGGTCTCTGTGTGTGAGAGACAGAGAGGACTGGGTCTGTATCTGTGAGAGAGAGAGAGAGAGGACTGTGTCTGTGAGAGAGAGAGAGAGAGAGAGAGAGAGAGAGGACTGGGTCTGTGAGTGAGAGAAAGGACTGGGTCTGTGTGTGTGAGAGAGAGAGTACTAGGTCTGTGTGTGTCCAAAGACAGGACTCGGTCTGTGTGTGTGTGTGAGTGAGAGAACTGGGTCTGTGTGTGAGAGACAGAGAGGACTGGGTCTGTATCTGTGAGAGAGAGAGAGAGAGAGAGAGGACAGTGTCTGTGAGAGAGAGAGAGAGAGAGGACTGTGTCTGTGTGTGAGAGAGAGAGAGGACTGGGTCTGTGTGAGAGAGAGAGAGAGATGACTGGGTCTGTGTGTGTATGAGAGTGAGGACTGGGTCTGTGTGAGTGAGTGAGAGAGTACTAGGTCTGTGTGTGTCCGAGAGACAGGACTCGGTCTGTGTGTGTGTGAGTGAGAGAACTGCGTCTGTGTGAGAGAGAGAATGTAGTGGGTCTGTGTGTGTATGAGAGTGAGGACTGGATCTTTGTGTGTGAGAGCGAGGACTTGGTCTGTATCTGTGAGAGAGAGAGGACTGTGTCTGTGTGAGAGAGAGAGAGAGAGAGAGAGCACTAGGTCTGTGTGTGAGAGAGAGGGCACTGGGTCTGTGTGTGAGAGAGAGTACTGGGTGTGTTTGTGTTTGAGTACTGGGTCTGTGTGTGTGTGAGGGAGAGAGAGAGGACTAGGTTTGTTTGTGAGAGAGAGATAGAGGATTTGGTCTGTGTGTGTGAGAGAGAGGACTGGGGCTGTATGTGAGAGAGAGGACTGGGGTTGTGTGTGAGAGAGAGTGCTGGGTTTGTCTCTGTGTGTGTGTATGAGAGAGGGAGGACTGGGTCTGTGTGTGTGAGAGAGAGAGGACTGGGTTTATGTGTGTGTGAGAGAGAGAGAGAGAGGACTGGGTCTGTGTGTGTGAGAGAGAGAGGACTGGGTTTGTGTGTGTGTGTGTGAGAGAGAGAGAGGACTGGGTCTGTGTGTGTGAGAGAGAGAGGACTGGGTTTGTGTGTGTGAGAGAGAGAGGACTGGGTCTCTGTGAGAGAGAGAGAGAGAGAGCACTGGGTCTGTGTGTGTGAGAGAGAGAGAGGACTGGGTCTGTGTGTGTGAGAGAGGGAGGACTGGGTAGGTGTCTGTGCGTTGTGTGTGAGAGAGAGAGAGTACTGGGTCTGTATGTGTGTGTGTTTGTATGGGAGACAGGACTTGGTCTGTGTGTGTGTATGAGTGAGAGGACTTGGTCTGTGTGAGAGAGAGAGTGGACTGGGTTTGTGTTTGTGTGAGAGAGTGGACTGGGTCTGTGTGTGTGTGAGAGAGAGAGGACTAGGTTTGTGTGTGTGAGTGTTGAGAGAGTACTGGGTCTGAGTGTGTGAGAGAGAGAGAGCTGGGTCTCTGTGTGTGAGAGACAGAGAGGACTGGGTCTGTATCTGTGAGAGAGAGAGAGAGAGGACTGTGTCTGTGTAAGAGAGAGAGAGAGAGAGAGAGAGGACTGGGTCTGTGAGTGAGAGAAAGGACTGGGTCTGTGTGTGTGAGAGAGAGAGTACTAGGTCTGTGTGTGTCCAAAGACAGGACTCGGTCTGTGTGTGTGTGTGAGTGAGAGAGGACTGGGTCTGAGTGTGTGTGAGAGAGAGAGAGGACAGTGTCTGTGTGAGAGAGAGAGAGAGAGAGGACTGGGTCTGTGTGTGAGAGAGAGAGGACTGGGTCTATGTGTGTATGAGAGAGAGGACTGGGTCTGTGTGTGTGAGAGAGAGATGACTGGGTCTGTGTGTGTGTGTGTGTGAGCGAGAATACTGGGTCTGTGTGTGTGTGAGAGAGGGAGAGAGGTCTTGTTCTGTGTATGTGTGTGAGAGAGAGAGAGAGGACTGGGTCTGTGTGTGAGAGCGAGGGGACTGGGTCTGTGTGTGTGAGAGAGAGAGGACTGGGTCTGTGTGTGTGAGCGAGAGAGAGACAACTGGTTTTGTGTGTGTGTGAGAGAGAGGACTGGGTCTCTGTGTGTGTGTGTGTGTGTGTGTGTGAGAGAGAACTGGGTGTGTGTGTAAGAGAGAACTGGGTCCGTGTGTGTGTGAGAGAGAGGACTGGGTCTGAGTGTGTGTGTGTGTGAGAGAGAGAGAGAGAGAGAGAGGACAGTGTCTGTGTGAGAGAGAGAGAGAGAGGACTGGGTCTGTGTGAGAGAGAGAGGACTGGGTCTATTTGTGTATGAGAGAGAGGACTGGGTCTGTGTGTGAGAGAGAGAGAGAAATGGGTCTGTGTGTGGGAGAGAGAGAGGACTGGGTGTGTGTGTGTGTGAGAGAGAGAGACAACTGGTTTTGTGTGTGTGTGAGAGAGGACTGGGTCTGTGTGTGTGTGTGTGTGTGAGAGAGAACTGGGTGTGTGTGTGAGAGAGAGAAGGACTGTGTGTGAGAGAGAGAGAGAGTACTGGGTCTGTGTGTGTGAGAGCGAGGACTGGGTCTGTATCTCTGTGAGAGAGAGAGAGAGAGAGAGAGAGAGAGAGAGAGAGAGAGGACTGTGTCTGAGTGTGTGTGAGAGAGAGGACTGGGTCTGTGTGTGGGAGAGAGAGAGTACTGGGTGTGTGTGTGTGTGAGAGTACTGGGTCTGTGTGTGTGTGTGTGTGTGAGAGAGAGAATGCTGGGTCTGTGTGTGTGTGTGTGTGTGTGTGTGTGTGTGTGTGTGGGAGAGAGAGAGAGGACTGGGTTTGTGTGTGTGAGAGAGGGAGGACTGGGTAGGTGTCTGTGCGTTGTGTGAGAGAGAGAGAGTACTGGGTCTGTGTGTGTGTGTGTGTCTTGTGTGTGTGTGTGTGTGTGTGTTTGTATGGGAGACAGGACTGGGTCTGTGTGTGTGTATGAGTGAGAGGACTTGGTCTGTGTGAGAGAGAGAGGACTGGGTTTGTGTTTGTGTGAGAGAGTGGACTGGGTCTGTGTGTGTGAGAGAGAGAGGACTGGGTTTGTGTGTGTGAGTGTTGAGAGAGTACTGGGTCTGAGTGTGAGAGAGAGAGAGCTGGGTCTCTGTGTGTGAGAGACAGAGAGGACTGGGTCTGTATCTGTGAGAGAGAGAGAGAGAGGACTGTGTCTGTGTAAGAGAGAGAGAGAGAGAGAGAGAGGACTGGGTCTGTGAGTGAGAGAAAGGACTGGGTCTGTGTGTGTGAGAGAGAGAGAGTACTAGGTCTGTGTGTGTCCAAAGACAGGACTCGGTCTGTGTGTGTGTGTGAGTGAGAGAACTGGGTCTGTGTGTGTGTGCGAGAGAGGACTGGGTCTGAGTGTGTGTGAGAGAGAGAGAGGACAGTGTCTGTGTGAGAGAGAGAGAGAGAGAGGACTGGGTCTGTGTGTGAGAGAGAGAGGACTGGGTCTATGTGTGTATGAGAGAGAGGACTGGGTCTGTGTGTGTGTGTGTGTGTGTGTGTGAGCGAGAATACTGGGTCTGTGTGTGTGTGAGAGAGGGAGAGAGGTCTTGGTCTGTGTATGTGTGTGAGAGAGAGAGAGAGGACTGGGTCTGTGTGTGAGAGCGAGGGGACTGGGTCTGTGTGTGTGAGAGAGAGAGGACTGGGTCTGTGTGTGTGAGAGAGAGAGAGACAACTGGTTTTGTGTGTGTGTGAGAGAGAGGACTGGGTCTGTGTGTGTGTGTGTGTGTGTGTGTGTGTGAGAGAGAGAGAACTGGGTGTGTGTGTAAGAGAGAACTGGGTCTGTGTGTGTGTGAGAGAGAGGACTGGGTCTGAGTGTGTGTGTGTGTGTGAGAGAGAGAGAGAGAGA
>NW_027274607.1:62126-91750 GCF_030028105.1 Mobula birostris
ACTTGGTCTGTGTGAGAGAGAGAGTGGAGTGGGTTTGTGTTTGTGTGAGAGAGTGGACTGGGTCTGTGTGTGTGTGAGAGAGAGAGGACTAGGTTTGTGTGTGTGAGTGTTGAGAGAGTACTGGTCTGAGTGTGTGGAGAGAGAGAGAGCTGGGTCTCTGTGTGTGAGAGACAGAGAGGACTGGGTCTGTATCTGTGAGGGAGAGAGAGAGGGGACTGTGTCTGTGTGTGTGAGAGAGAGAGAGAGAGAGAGAGGAGGACTGGGTCTGTGAGTGAGAGAAAGGACTGGGTCTGTGTGTGTGAGAGAGAGCGTACTAGGTCTGTGTGTGTCCAAAGACAGGACTCAGTCTGTGTGTGTGTGAGTGAGAGAACTGTGTCTGTGTGTGAGAGAGAATGTATTGGGTCTGTATGTATGTGAGAGAGAGGACTGGGTCTGAGTGTGTGAGAGAGAGAGCTGGGTCTCTGCGTGTGAGAGACAGAGAGGACTGGGTCTGTATCTGTGAGAGAGAGAGAGAGAGAGGACTGTGTCTGTGTGTGTGAGAGAGAGAGAGAGAGAGAGAGAGAGAGAGAGAGAGGAGGACTGGGTCTGTGAGTGTGAGAGAGAGAGTTACTAGGTCTGTGTGTGTCCAAAGACAGGACTCGGTCTGTGTGTGTGTGTGAGTGAGAGAACTGGGTCTGAGTGTGTGAGAGAGAGAGCTGGGTCTCTGTGTGTGAGAGACAGAGAGGACTGGGTCTGTATCTGTGAGAGAGAGAGAGAGAGAGAGAGAGGACGGTGTCTGTGTGTGAGAGAGAGAGAGAGGACTGGGTCTGTGTGAGAGAGAGAGGGACTGGGTCTATGTGTGTATGAGAGAGAGGACTGGGTCTGTGTGTGTGAGAGAGAGAGAGGACAGGGTCTGTGTGTGTCTGTGTGTGTGTGTGTGTGTGAGCGAGAATACTGGGTCTGTGTGTGTGTGAGCAAGGGAGAGAGGTCTGGGTCTGTGTATCTGTGTGAGAGAGAGAGAGGGAGGACTAGGTCTGTGTGTGTGAGAGAGAGGACTGGGTCTGTGTGTGTGTGTGAGAGAGAGAGACAACTGGTTTTGTGTGTGTGTGAGAGAGGACTGGGTCTTGTGTGTGTGTGTGTGTGTGAGAGAGAACTGGGTGTGTGTGTGAGAGAGAACTGGGTCTATGTGTGAGAGAGAGAAAGACTGTGTGTGAGAGAGAGAGAGAGTACTGGGTCTGTGCTGTGTGAGAGCGAGGACTGGGTCTGTATCTCTGTGAGAGAGAGAGAGAGAGAGAGAGAGAGAGAGAGAGAGAGAGAGAGAGAGGACTGTGTCTGAGTGTGTGTGTGAGAGAGAGGACTGGGTCTGTGTGTGGGAGAGAGAGAGTACTGGGGTGTGTGTGTGTGTGAGAGTACTGGGTCTGTGTGTGTGTGTGTGTGTGTGAGAGAGAGAATGCTGGGTCTGTGTGTGTGTGTGTGTGTGTGTGTGGAGAGAGAGAGAGGACTGGGTTTGTGTGTGTGAGAGAGGGAGGACTGGGTAGGTGTCTGTGCGTTGTGTGAGAGAGAGAGAGTACTGGGTCTGTTGTGTGTGTGTGTGTGTGTTTGTATGGGAGACAGGACTGGGTCTTTGTGTGTGTATGAGTGAGAGGACTTGGTCTGTGTGAGAGAGAGAGGACTGGGTTTGTGTTTGTGTGAGAGAGTGGACTGGGTCTGTGTGTGTGAGAGAGAGAGGACTGGGTTTGTGTGTGTGAGTGTTGAGAGAGTACTGGGTCTGAGTGTGAGAGAGAGAGAGGACTGGGTCTGTATCTGTGAGAGAGAGAGAGAGAGGACTGTGTCTGTGTAAGAGAGAGAGAGAGAGAGAGAGAGAGAGAGAGAGGAATGGGTATGTGAGTGAGAGAAAGGACTGGGTCTGTGTGTGTGAGAGAGAGAGTACTAGGTCTGTGTGTGTCCAAAGACAGGACTCGGTCTGTGTGTGTGTGTGAGTGAGAGAACTGGGTCTGTGTGTGTGTGCGAGAGAGGACTGGGTCTGAGTGTGTGTGAGAGAGAGAGAGGACAGTGTCTGTGTGAGAGAGAGAGAGAGGACTGGGTCTGTGTGTGAGAGAGAGAGGACTGGGTCTATGTGTGTATGAGAGAGAGGACTGGGTCTGTGTGTGTGAGAGAGAGATGACTGGGTCTGTGTGTGTGTGTGTGTGTGAGCGAGAATACTGGGTCTGTGTGTGTGTGAGAGAGGGAGAGAGGTCTTGGTCTGTGTATGTGTGTGAGAGAGAGAGAGGACTGGGTCTGTGTGTGTGAGAGAGAGAGAGACAACTGGTTTTGTGTGTGTGTGAGAGAGAGAACTGGGTCTGAGTGTGTGTGTGTGTGAGAGAGAGAGAGAGAGAGAGAGAGAGGACAGTGTCTGTGTGAGAGAGAGAGAGAGGACTGGGTCTGTGTGAGAGAGAGAGAGGACTGGGTCTATTTGTGTATGAGAGAGAGGACTGGGTCTGTGTGTGTGAGAGAGAGAGAGGACTGGGTCTGTGTGTGGAGAGAGAGAGGACTGGGTGTGTGTGTGAGAGTACTGGGTCTGTGTGTGTCTGTGTGTGTGTGTGTGTGTGTGTGTGAGCGAGAATACTGGGTCTGTGTGTGTGTGAGAGAGGGAGAGAGGTCTGGGTCTGTGTATGTGTGTGAGAGAGAGAGAGAGAGGTTTGGGTCTGTGTGTGTGAGAGCAAAGGGACTGGTCTGTGTGTGTGAGAGAAAGAGGACTGGGTCTGTGTGTGTGAGAGAGAGAGAGAGGACTGGGTCTGAGTGTGTGAGAGAGAGAGAGCTGGGTCTCTGTGTGTGAGAGACAGAGAGGACTGGGTCTGTATCTGTGAGAGAGAGAGAGAGAGGACTGTGTCTGTGTAAGAGAGAGAGAGAGAGAGAGAGAGGACTGGGTCTGGTGAGTGAGAGAAAGGACTGGGTCTGTGTGTGTGAGAGAGAGAGTACTAGGTCTGTGTGTGTCCAAAGACAGGGACTCGGTCTGTGTGTGTGTGTGTGAGTGAGAGAACTGGGTCTGTGTGTGTGTGCGAGAGAGGGACTGGGTCTGAGTGTGTGTGAGAGAGAGAGAGGACAGTGTCTGTGTGAGAGAGAGAGAGAGAGAGAGGACTGGGTCTGTGTGTGAGAGAGAGAGGACTGGGTCTATGTGTGTATGAGAGAGAGGACTGGTCTGTGTGTGTGAGAGAGAGATGACTGGGTCTGTGTGTGTGTGTGTGTGAGCGAGAATACTGGGTCTGTGTGTGTGTGAGAGAGGGAGAGAGGTCTTGGTCTGTGTATGTGTGTGAGAGAGAGAGAGAGGACTGGGTCTGTGTGTGAGAGCGAGGGGACTGGGTCTGTGTGTGTGAGAGAGAGAGGACTGGGTCTGTGTGTGTGAGAGAGAGAGAGACAACTGGTTTTGTGTGTGTGTGAGAGAGAGGACTGGGTCTGAGTGTGTGTGTGTGTGTGAGAGAGAGAGAGAGAGAGAGAGGACAGTGTCTGTGTGAGAGAGAGAGAGAGAGGACTGGGTCTGTGTGAGAGAGAGAGGACTGGGTCTATTTGTGTATGAGAGAGAGGACTGGGTCTGTGTGTGAGAGAGAGAGAGAAATGGGTCTGTGTGTGGGAGAGAGAGAGGACTGGGTGTGTGTGTGAGAGTACTGGGTCTGTGTGTGTGTGTGTGTGTGTGAGCGAGAATACTGGGTCTGTGTGTGTGTGAGAGAGGGAGAGAGGTCTGGGTCTGTGTATGTGTTTGAGAGAGAGAGAGAGAGGTTTGGGTCTGTGTGTGTGAGAGCAAAGGGACTGGGTCTGTGTGTGTGAGAGAGAGAGGACTGGGTCTGTGTGTGTGGAGAGAGAGAGAGACAACTGGGTCTGTGTGTGTGTGTGTGTTGTGTGTGAGAGAGAAACTGGGTCTGTGTGTGAGAGAGAGAAGGACTGTGTGTGTGAGAGAGAGAGAGTACTGGGTCTGTGTGTGTGAGAGAGAGGACTGGGTCTGTGTGTGTGAGAGAGAGAGAGGACGGTCTGTGTGTGTGCGTGTGTGAGAGAGGGAGGACTGGGTCTATGTGTGTGAGAGAGAGGACTGGGTCTGTGTGAGAGAGAGAGAGAGAGAGAAGACTGGGTCTGTGTGTGTATGAGAGCTGAGGACTGGATCTTTGTGTGTGAGTGCGAGGACTTGGTCTGTATCTGTGAGAGAGAGAGGACTGTGTCCTGTGTGAGAGAGAGAGAGAGAGAGAGAGCGAGCACTGGGTCTGTGTGTGAGGGAGCGGGCACTGGGTCTGTGTGTGTGAGAGAGAGAGAGGACTGGGTTTGTGTGTGAGAGAGAGTACTGGGTGTGTGTGTGTGTGTGTTTGAGTACTGGGTCTGTGTGTGTGTGTGAGGGAACTGGGTCTGTGTGTGAGAGAGAGAAGAGAGGACTGGGTCCTGTGTGTGAGAGAGAGTACCTGGGTGCTGTGTGTGTTTGAGTACAGGGGGTCTGTGTGGTGTGTGTGGGAGAGAGAGAGGACTAGTTTGTTTGTGAGAGAGAGAGAGAGGTTTTGGTCTGTGTGTGTGAGAGAGAGGACTGGGTCTTGGTGTTGTGAGAGCGAGGACTTGGTCTGTATCTGTGAGAGAGAGAGGACTGTGTCTGTGTGAGAGAGAGAGAGAGAGAGAGCACCTAGGTCGGTGTGTGAGAGAGAGGGCACTGGGTCTGTGTGTGTGAGAGAGAGAGAGACTGGGTCTGTGTGTGAGAGAGAGTACTGGGTGTGTTTGTGTTTGAGTACTGGGGTCTGTGTGTGTGTGAGGAGAGAGAGAGAGGACTGGGTTGTTTGTGAGAGAGAGAGAGAGGATTTGGTCTGTGTGTGTGAGAGAGAGGACTGGGGTTGTGTGTGAGAGAAAGTGTTGGGTTTGTCTCTGTGTGTGTGTATGAGAGAGGGAGGACTGGGTCTGTGTGTGTGAGAGAGAGAGGACTGGGTTTATGTGTGTGTGTGTGAGAGAGAGAGGACTGGGTCTGTGTGTGTGAGAGACGAGAGGACTGGGTTTGTGTGTGTGAGAGAGAGAGGACTGGGTCTCTGTGAGAGAGAGAGAGAGAGAGCACTGGGTCTGTGGTGTGTGTGAGAGAGAGGAGTACTGGGTCTGTGTATGTGTGTTTGTATGGGAGACAGGACTGGGTCTGTGTGTGTGTATGAGTGAGAGGACTTGGTCTGTGTGAGAGAGAGAGAGGACTGGGTTTGTGTTTGTGTGAGAGAGTGGACTGGGTCTGTGTGTGTGAGAGAGAGTACTGGGTTTTGTGTGTGAGAGAGGCCTGGGTCAGTGTGTGTGTGAGAGAGAGAGAGAGAGAGAGAGGACTGGGTCTGTGAGTGAGAGAAAGGACTGGGTCTGTGTGTGTGAGAGAGAGCGTACTAGGTCTGTGTGCGTCCAAAGACAGGACTCGGTCTGTGTGTGTGTGAGTGAGAGAACTGTGTCTGTGTGTCGTGTGTGAGTGAGAGAACTGTGTCTGTGTGTGAGAGAGAATGTACTGGGTCTGTATGTGTGTGAGAGAGAGGACTGGGTCTGAGTGTGTGAGAGAGAGAGCTGGGTCTCTGTGTGTGAGAGGCATAGAGGACTGGGTCTGTATCTGTGGGAGAGAGAGAGAGAGAGAGGGGGGGGACTGTGTCTGTGTGTGAGAAAGAGAGAGAGAGAGAGGGACTGGGTCTGTGTGAGTGAGTGAGAGAGTACTAGGTCTGTGTGTGTCTGAGAGACAGGACTCGGTCTGTGTGTGTGTGAGTGAGAGAACTGCGTCTGTGTGAGAGAGAGAATGTACTGGGTCTGTGTGTGGTATGAGAGTGAGGACTGGATCTTTGTGTGTGAGAGCGAGGACTTGGTCTGTATCTGTGAGAGAGAGAGAACTGTGTCTGTGTGAGAGAGAGAGAGAGAGCACTGGGTCTGTGTGTGTGAGAGAGAGAGCACTGGGTCTGTGTGTGAGAGAGAGGGCACTGGGTCTGTATGTGTGAGAGAGAGAGAGAGGACTGGGTCTGTGTGTGAGAGAGAGTACTGGGTCTGTGTGTGTGTGTGTGGGAGAGAGAGAGGACTAGGTTTGTTTGTGAGAGAGAGAGAGAGAGGATTTGGTCTGTGTGTGAGAGAGAGGACTGGTCTGTGAGTGAGAGAAAGGACTGGGTCTGTGTGTGTGAGAGAGAGATTACTAGGTCTGTGTGTGTCCCAAAGACAGGACTCGGTCTGTGTGTGTGTGTGAGTGAGAGAACTGGGTCTGTGTGTGTGTGAGAGAGAGGACTGGGTCTGAGTGTGTGTGTGAGAGAGAGAGAGAGAGAGGACTGGGTCTGTGTGAGAGAGAGAGAGAGGACTGGGTCTATGTGTGTATGAGAGAGAGGACTGGGTCTGTGTGTGTGAGAGAGAGGGGACTGGGTCTGTGTGTGTGTGTGAGCGAGAATACTAGGTCTGTGTGTGTGTGAGAGAGGGAGAGAGGTCTGGGTCTGTGTATGTGTGTGAGAGAGAGAATGTACTGGGTCTGTGTGTGTATGAGAGTGAGGACTGGATCTTTGTGTGTGAGAGCGAGGAGTTGGTCTGTATCTGTGAGAGAGAGAGAACTGTGTCTGTGTGAGAGAGAGAGAGAGAGAGCGAGTACTGGGTCTGTGTGTGAGAGAGAGGGAACTGGGTCTGTGTGTGAGAGAGAGAGAGAGAGGACTGGGTCTGTGTGTGAGAGAGAGTACTGGGTGTGTGTGTGTTTGAGTACTGGGTCTGTGTGTGTGTGTGTGGGAGAGAGAGAGGACTAGGTTTGTTTGTGAGAGAGAGAGAGAGGTTTTGGTCTGTGTGTGTGAGAGAGAGGACTGGGTCTTTGTGTGTGAGAGCGAGGACTTGGTCTGTATCTGTGAGAGAGAGGAGACTGTGTCTGTGTGAGAGAGAGAATGTACTGGGTCTGTGTGTGTATGAGAGTGAGGACTGGATCTTTGTGTGTGAGAGCGAGGACTTGGTCTGTATCTGTGAGAGAGAGAGAACTGTGTCTGTGTGAGAGAGAGAGAGAGAGCACTGGGTCTGTGTGAGAGAGAGAGAGAGGACTGGGTCTGTGTGTGAGAGAGAGTACTGGGTCTGTGTGTGTGTGTGTGGGAGAGAGAGAGGACTAGGTTTGTTTGTGAGAGAGAGAGGATTTGGTCTGTGTGTGAGAGAGAGGACTGTGTCTGTGTAAGAGAGAGAGAGAGAGAGGACTGGGTCTGTGAGTGAGAGAAAGGACTGGGTCTGTGTGTGTGAGAGAGAGATTACTAGGTCTGTGTGTGTCCAAAGACAGGACTCGGTCTGTGTGTGTGTGTGAGTGAGAGAACTGGGTCTGTGTGTGTGTGAGAGAGAGGACTGGGTCTGAGTGTGTGTGTGAGAGAGAGAGAGAGAGAGAGACTGGGTGTGTGTGAGAGAGAGAGAGAGGACTGGGTCTATGTGTGTAATGAGAGAGAGGACTGGGGTCTGTGTGTGTGAGAGAGAGGGGACTGGGGTCTGTGTGTGTGTGTGAGCGAGAATACTAGGTCTGTGTGTGTGTGTGAGAGAGGGAGAGAGAGTCTGGGTCTGTGTATGTGTGTGAGAGAGAGAATGTACTGGGTCTGTGTGTGTATGAGAGTGAGGACTGGATCTTTGTGTGTGAGAGCGAGGAGTTGGTCCTGTATCTGTGAGAGAGAGAGAACTGTGTCTGTGTGAGAGAGAGAGAGAGAGAGAGAGCGAGTACTGGGTCTGTGTGTGAGAGAGAGGGAACTGGGTCTGTGTGTGAGAGAGAGAGAGAGAGGACTGGGTCTGTGTGTGTGTGTGGGAGAGAGAGAGGACTAGGTTTGTTTGTGAGAGAGAGAGAGAGGTTTTGGTCTGTGTGTGTGAGAGAGAGGACTGGGTCTTTGTGTGTGAGAGCGAGGACTTGGTCTGTATCTGTGAGAGAGAGAGGACTGTGTCTGTGTGAGAGAGAGAGAGAGAGAGAGCACTAGGTCGGTGTGTGAGAGAGAGGGCACTGGGTCTGTGTGTGTGAGAGAGAGAGAGGACTGGGTCTGTGTGTGAGAGAGAGTACTGGGTGTGTTTGTGTTTGAGTACTGGGTCTGTGTGTGTGTAGAGGGAGAGAGAGAGGACTGGGTTTGTTTGTGAGAGAGAGAGAGAGGATTTGGTCTGTGTGTGTGAGAGAGAGGACTGGGTTGTGTGTGAGAGAAAGTGTTGGGTTTGTCTCTGTGTGTGTGTATGAGAGAGGGAGGACTGGGTCTGTGTGTGTGAGAGAGAGAGGACTGGGTTTATGTGTGTGTGTGTGTGAGAGAGAGAGGACTGGGTCTGTGTGTGTGAGAGAGAGGACTGGGTCTGTGTGTGTGAGAGAGAGAGAGGACTGGGTCTGTGTGTGTGCGTGTGTGAGAGAGGGAGGACTGGGTCTATGTGTGTGAGAGAGAGGACTGGGTCTGTGTGAGAGAGAGAGAGAGAGAAGACTGGGTCTGTGTGTGTATGAGAGTGAGGACTGGATCTTTGTGTGTGAGTGCGAGGACTTGGTCTGTATCTGTGAGAGAGAGAGGACTGTGTCTGTGTGAGAGAGAGAGAGAGAGCGAGCACTGGGTCTGTGTGTGAGGAGCGGGCACTGGGTCTGTGTGTGTGAGAGAGAGAGAGGACTGGGTTTGTGTGTGAGAGAGAGTACTGGGTGTGTGTGTGTGTGTTTGAGTACTGGGTCTGTGTGTGTGTGTGGGAGAGAGAGAGGACTAGGTTTGTTTGTGAGAGAAAGAGAGAGGATTTGGTCTGTGTGTGTGAGAGAGAGGACTGGGGCTGTGTGTGAGAGAGAGGACTGGGGCTGTGTGTGAGAGAGAGTGCTGGGTTTGTCTGTGTGTGTGTATGAGAGAGGGAGGACTGGGTTCTGTGTGTGTGAGAGAGAGAGGACTGGTTTTATGTGTGTGTGAGAGAGAGAGGACTGGGTCTGTGTGTGTGAGAGAGAGAGGACTGGGTTTGGTGTGTGTGAGAGAGAGAGGACTGGGTCTCTGTGAGAGAGAGAAGAGAGAGCACTGGGTCTGTGTGTGTGAGAGAGTGAGAGGACAGGGTCTGTGTGTGTGAGAGAGGGAGGAGTGGGTAGGTGTCCTGAGGCGTTGTGTGCGATAGAGAGAGAGTACTGGGTCTGTGTGTGTGTGTGTGTGTGTGTGTGTGTTTATATGGGAGATAGGACTGGGTCTGTGTGTGTGTATGAGTGAGAGGACTTGGTCTGTGTGAGAGAGAGAGGACTGGGTTTGTGTTTGTGTGAGAGAGTGGACTGGGTCTGTGTGTGTGAGAGAGAGAGGACTGGGTTTGTGTGTCTGAGTGTTGAGAGAGTACTGGGTCTGAGTGTGTGAGAGAGAGAGCTGGGTCTCTGTGTGTGAGAGACAGAGAGGACTGGGTCTGTATCTGTGAGAGAGAGAGAGAGGACTGTGTCTGTGAGAGAGAGAGAGGACTGGGTCTGTGAGTGAGAGAAAGGACTGGGTCTGTGTGTGTGAGAGAGAGAGTACTAGGTCTGTGTGTGTCCAAAGACAGGACTCGGTCTGTGTGTGTGTGTGTGAGTGAGAGGACTGGGTCTGTGTGTGTGTGAGAGAGAGGACTGGGTCTCAGTGTGTGAGAGAGAGAGCTGGGTCTCTGTGTGTGAGAGACAGAGAGGACTGGGTCTGTATCTGTGAGAGAGAGAGAGAGAGGACAGTGTCTGTGTGTGAGAGAGAGAGAGAGGACTGGGTCTGTGTGAGAGAGAGAGAGGACTGGGTCTATGTGTGTATGAGAGAGAGGACTGGGTCTGTGTGTGTGGGAGAGAGAGAGGACTGGGTGTGTGTGTGAGTGTACTGGGTCTGTGTGTCTGTGTGTGTGTGTGTGTGAGCGAGAATACTGGGTCTGTGTGTGTGTGAGAAAGGGAGGGAGGTCTGGGTCTGTGTATCTGTGTGAGAGAGAGAGAGGGAGGACTGGGTCTGTGTGTGTGAGAGCGAGGGGACTGGGTCTGTGTGTGTGTGTGAGAGAGAGGACTGGGTCTGTGTGTGTGTGTGAGAGAGAGAGACAACGGGTTCTGTGTGTGTGTGAGAGAGGTCTGGGTCTGTGTGTGTGTGTGTGTGTGAGAGAGAGAGAACTGGGTGTGTGTGTGAGAGAGAACTGGGTCTGTGTGTGAGAGAGAGAAGGACTGTCTGTGAGAGAGAGAGAGAGTACTGGGTCTGTGTGTGTGAGAGCGAGGACTGGGTCTGTATCTCTGTGAGAGAGAGAGAGAGAGAGAGAGAGAGGACTGTGTCTGAGTGTGTGTGAGAGAGAGAGGACTGGGTCTGTGTGTGGGAGAGAGAGAGTACTGGGTGTGTGTGTGTGTGAGAGTACTGGGTCTCTGTGTGTGTGTGTGTGTTTGTATGGGAGACAGGACTGGGTCTGTGTGTGTGTATGAGTGAGAGGACTTGGTCTGTGTGAGAGAGAGAGGACTGGGTTTGTGTTTGTGTGAGAGAGTGGACTGGGTCTGTGTGTGTGAGAGAGAGAGGACTGGGTTTGTGTGTGTGTGTGTTGAGAGAGTACTGGGTCTGAGTGTGAGAGAGAGAGAGAGCTGGGTCTCTGTGTGTGAGAGACAGAGAGGACTGGGTCAGTATCTGTGAGAGAGAGAGAGAGAGAGAGGACTGTGTCTGTGTAAGAGAGAGAGAGAGAGAGGACTGGGTCTGTGAGTGAGAGAAAGGACTGGGTCTGTGTGTGTGAGAGAGAGATTACTAGGTCTGTGTGTGTCCAAAGACAGGACTCGGTCTGTGTGTGTGTGTGAGTGAGAGAACTGGGTCTGTGTGTGTGTGAGAGAGAGGACTGGGTCTGAGTGTGTGTGTGAGAGAGAGAGAGAGAGAGAGGACTGGGTCTGTGTGAGAGAGAGAGAGAGGACTGGGTCTATGTGTGTATGAGAGAGAGGACTGGGTCTGTGTGTGTGAGAGAGAGGGGACTGGGTCTGTGTGTGTGTGTGAGCGAGAATACTAGGTCTGTGTGTGTGTGTGAGAGAGGGAGAGAGGTCTGGGTCTGTGTATGTGTGTGAGAGAGAGAATGTACTGGGTCTGTGTGTGTATGAGAGTGAGGACTGGATCTTTGTGTGTGAGAGCGAGGAGTTGGTCTGTATCTGTGAGAGAGAGAGAACTGTGTCTGTGTGAGAGAGAGAGAGAGAGAGAGCGAGTACTGGGTCTGTGTGTGAGAGAGAGGGAACTGGGTCTGTGTGTGAGAGAGAGAGAGAGGACTGGGTCTGTGTGTGAGAGAGAGTACTGGGTGTGTGTGTGTTTGAGTACTGGGTCTGTGTGTGTGTGTGGGAGAGAGAGAGGACTAGGTTTGTTTGTGAGAGAGAGAGAGAGGTTTTGGTCTGTGTGTGTGAGAGAGAGGACTGGGTCTTTGTGTGTGAGAGCGAGGACTTGGTCTGTATCTGTGAGAGAGAGAGGACTGTGTCTGTGTGAGAGAGAGAGAGAGAGAGAGAGCACTAGGTCGGTGTGTGAGAGAGAGGGCACTGGGTCTGTGTGTGTGAGAGAGAGAGAGGACTGGGTCTGTGTGTGAGAGAGAGTACTGGGTGTGTTTGTGTTTGAGTACTGGGTCTGTGTGTGTGTGAGGGAGAGAGAGAGGACTGGGTTTGTTTGTGAGAGAGAGAGAGAGGATTTGGTCTGTGTGTGTGAGAGAGAGGACTGGGGTTGTGTGTGAGAGAAAGTGTTGGGTTTGTCTCTGTGTGTGTGTATGAGAGAGGGAGGACTGGGTCTGTGTGTGTGAGAGAGAGAGGACTGGGTTTATGTGTGTGTGTGTGTGAGAGAGAGAGGACTGGGTCTGTGTGTGTGAGAGAGAGAGGACTGGGTTTGTGTGTGTGAGAGAGAGAGGACTGGGTCTCTGTGAGAGAGAGAGAGAGAGAGCACTGGGTCTGTGTGTGTGAGAGAGAGAGAGGACTGGGTCTGTGTATGTGAGAGAGGGAGGACTGGGTAGGTGTCTGTGCGTTGTGTGTGAGAGAGAGAGAGTACTGGGTCTGTATGTGTGTGTGTTTGTATGGGAGACAGGACTGGGTCTGTGTGTGTGTATGAGTGAGAGGACTTGGCTGTGTGAGAGAGAGAGGACTGGGTTTGTGTTTGTGTGAGAGAGTGGACTGGGTCTGTGTGTGTGAGAGAGAGAGGACTGGGTTTGTGTGTGTGAGTGTTGAGAGAGTACTGGGTCTGAGTGTGAGAGAGAGAGAGCTGGGTCTCTGTGTGTGAGAGACAGAGAGGACTGGGTCTGTATCTGTGAGAGAGAGAGAGAGAGGACTGTGTCTGTGTAAGAGAGAGAGAGAGAGAGAGAGAGAGAGAGAGAATGGGTATGTGAGTGAGAGAAAGGACTGGGTCTGTGTGTGTGAGAGAGAGAGTACTAGGTCTGTGTGTGTCCAAAGACAGGACTCGGTCTGTGTGTGTGTGTGAGTGAGAGAACTGGGTCTGTGTGTGTGTGCGAGAGAGGACTGGGTCTGAGTGTGTGTGAGAGAGAGAGAGGACAGTGTCTGTGTGAGAGAGAGAGAGAGGACTGGGTCTGTGTGTGAGAGAGAGAGGACTGGGTCTATGTGTGTATGAGAGAGAGGACTGGGTCTGTGTGTGTGAGAGAGAGATGACTGGGTCTGTGTGTGTGTGAGAGAGGGAGAGAGGTCTTGGTCTGTGTATGTGTGTGAGAGAGAGAGAGAGGACTGGGTCTGTGTGTGTGAGAGAGAGAGAGACAACTGGTTTTGTGTGTGTGTGAGAGAGAGGACTGGGTCTCTGTGTGTGTGTGTGTGAGAGAGAGAACTGGGTCTGAGTGTGTGTGTGTGTGAGAGAGAGAGAGAGAGAGAGAGAGGACAGTGTCTGTGTGAGAGAGAGAGAGAGAGAGACTGGGTCTGTGTGAGAGAGAGAGAGGACTGGGTCTATTTGTGTATGAGAGAGAGGACTGGGTCTGTGTGTGTGAGAGAGAGAGAGGACTGGGTCTGTGTGTGGGAGAGAGAGAGGACTGGGTGTGTGTGTGAGAGTACTGGGTCTGTGTGTGTCTGTGTGTGTGTGTGTGTGTGTGTGAGCGAGAATACTGGGTCTGTGTGTGTGTGAGAGAGGGAGAGAGGTCTGTGTCTGTGTATGTGTGTGAGAGAGAGAGAGAGAGGTTTGGGTCTGTGTGTGTGAGAGCAAAGGGACTGGGTCTGTGTGTGTGAGAGAGAGAGGACTGGGTCTGTGTGTGTGAGAGAGAGAGAGAGGACTGGGTCTGTGTGTGTGAGAGAGAGAGTACTAGGTCTGTGTGTGTCCAAAGACAGGACTCGGTCTGTGTGTGTGTGTGAGTGAGAGAACTGGGTCTGTGTGTGTGTGCGAGAGAGGACTGGGTCTGAGTGTGTGTGAGAGAGAGAGAGAGAGAGGACTGGGTCTGTGTGTGAGAGAGAGAGGACTGGGTCTATGTGTGTATGAGAGAGAGGACTGGGTCTGTGTGTGTGAGAGAGAGATGACTGGGTCTGTGTGTGTGTGTGTGTGTGTGTGTGTGTGTGAGCGAGAATACTGGGTCTGTGTGTGTGTGAGAGAGGGAGAGAGGTCTTGGTCTGTGTATGTGTGTGAGAGAGAGAGAGAGGACTGGGTCTGTGTGTGAGAGCGAGGGGACTGGGTCTGTGTGTGTGAGAGAGAGAGGACTGGGTCTGTGTGTGTGAGAGAGAGAGAGACAACTGGTTTTGTGTGTGTGTGAGAGAGAGGACTGGGTCTGAGTGTGTGTGTGTGTGAGAGAGAGAGAGAGAGAGGACAGTGTCTGTGTGAGAGAGAGAGAGAGAGGACTGGGTCTGTGTGAGAGAGAGAGGACTGGGTCTATTTGTGTATGAGAGAGAGGACTGGGTCTGTGTGTGAGAGAGAGAGAGAAATGGGTCTGTGTGTGGGAGAGAGAGAGGACTGGGTGTGTGTGTGAGAGTACTGGGTCTGTGTGTGTCTGTGTGTGTGTGTGTGTGTGTGTGTGTGAGCGAGAATACTGGGTCTGTGTATGTGTGTGAGAGAGAGAGAGAGAGGTTTGGGTCTGTGTGTGTGAGAGCAAAGGGACTGGGTCTGTGTGTGTGAGAGAGAGAGGACTGGGTCTGTGTGTGTGAGAGAGAGAGAGACAACTGGGTCTGTGTGTGTGTGTGTGTGTGTGTGTGTGTGTGAGAGAGAACTGGGTCTGTGTGTGAGAGAGAGAAGGACTGTGTGTGTGAGAGAGAGAGAGTACTGGGTCTGTGTGTGTGAGAGAGAGGACTGGGTCTGTGTGTGTGAGAGAGAGAGAGGACGGTCTGTGTGTGTGCGTGTGTGAGAGAGGGAGGACTGGGTCTATGTGTGTGAGAGAGAGGACTGGGTCTGTGTGAGAGAGAGAGAGAGAGAAGACTGGGTCTGTGTGTGTATGAGAGTGAGGACTGGATCTTTGTGTGTGAGTGCGAGGACTTGGTCTGTATCTGTGAGAGAGAGAGGACTGTGTCTGTGTGAGAGAGAGAGAGAGAGAGCGAGCACTGGGTCTGTGTGTGAGGGAGCGGGCACTGGGTCTGTGTGTGTGAGAGAGAGAGAGGACTGGGTTTGTGTGTGAGAGAGAGTACTGGGTGTGTGTGTGTGTGTGTTTGAGTACTGGGTCTGTGTGTGTGTGTGAGGGAACTGGGTCTGTGTGTGAGAGAGAGAGAGAGGACTGGGTCTGTGTGTGAGAGAGAGTACTGGGTGTGTGTGTGTTTGAGTACTGGGTCTGTGTGTGTGTGTGGGAGAGAGAGAGGACTAGGTTTGTTTGTGAGAGAGAGAGAGAGGTTTTGGTCTGTGTGTGTGAGAGAGAGGACTGGGTCTTGGTGTGTGAGAGCGAGGACTTGGTCTGTATCTGTGAGAGAGAGAGGACTGTGTCTGTGTGAGAGAGAGAGAGAGAGAGCACTAGGTCGGTGTGTGAGAGAGAGGGCACTGGGTCTGTGTGTGTGAGAGAGAGAGAGGACTGGGTCTGTGTGTGAGAGAGAGTACTGGGTGTGTTTGTGTTTGAGTACTGGGTCTGTGTGTGTGTGAGGGAGAGAGAGAGGACTGGGTTTGTTTGTGAGAGAGAGAGAGAGGATTTGGTCTGTGTGTGTGAGAGAGAGGACTGGGGTTGTGTGTGAGAGAAAGTGTTGGGTTTGTCTCTGTGTGTGTGTATGAGAGAGGGAGGACTGGGTCTGTGTGTGTGAGAGAGAGAGGACTGGGTTTATGTGTGTGTGTGTGAGAGAGAGAGGACTGGGTCTGTGTGTGTGAGAGAGAGAGGACTGGGTCTGTGTGTGTGAGAGAGAGAGGACTGGGTTTATGTGTGTGTGTGTGAGAGAGAGAGGACTGGGTCTGTGTGTGTGAGAGAGAGAGGACTGGGTTTGTGTGTGTGAGAGAGAGAGGACTGGGTCTCTGTGAGAGAGAGAGAGAGAGAGAGCACTGGGTCTGTGTGTGTGTGAGAGAGAGAGTACTGGGTCTGTGTATGTGTGTTTGTATGGGAGACAGGACTGGGTCTGTGTGTGTGTATGAGTGAGAGGACTTGGTCTGTGTGAGAGAGAGAGAGGACTGGGTTTGTGTTTGTGTGAGAGAGTGGACTGGGTCTGTGTGTGTGAGAGAGAGTACTGGGTTTGTGTGTGAGAGAGGCCTGGGTCAGTGTGTGTGTGAGAGAGAGAGAGAGAGAGAGAGGACTGGGTCTGTGAGTGAGAGAAAGGACTGGGTCTGTGTGTGTGAGAGAGAGCGTACTAGGTCTGTGTGCGTCCAAAGACAGGACTCGGTCTGTGTGTGTGTGAGTGAGAGAACTGTGTCTGTGTGTGTGTGTGAGTGAGAGAACTGTGTCTGTGTGTGAGAGAGAATGTACTGGGTCTGTATGTGTGTGAGAGAGAGGACTGGGTCTGAGTGTGTGAGAGAGAGAGCTGGGTCTCTGTGTGTGAGAGGCATAGAGGACTGGGTCTGTATCTGTGGGAGAGAGAGAGAGAGAGAGAGAGAGGGGGGGGGACTGTGTCTGTGTGTGAGAAAGAGAGAGAGAGAGAGGACTGGGTCTGTGTGAGTGAGTGAGAGAGTACTAGGTCTGTGTGTGTCTGAGAGACAGGACTCGGTCTGTGTGTGTGTGAGTGAGAGAACTGCGTCTGTGTGAGAGAGAGAATGTACTGGGTCTGTGTGTGTATGAGAGTGAGGACTGGATCTTTGTGTGTGAGAGCGAGGACTTGGTCTGTATCTGTGAGAGAGAGAGAACTGTGTCTGTGTGAGAGAGAGAGAGAGAGCACTGGGTCTGTGTGAGAGAGAGAGAGAGGACTGGGTCTGTGTGTGAGAGAGAGTACTGGGTCTGTGTGTGTGTGTGTGGGAGAGAGAGAGGACTAGGTTTGTTTGTGAGAGAGAGAGGATTTGGTCTGTGTGTGAGAGAGAGGACTGTGTCTGTGTAAGAGAGAGAGAGAGAGAGGACTGGGTCTGTGAGTGAGAGAAAGGACTGGGTCTGTGTGTGTGAGAGAGAGATTACTAGGTCTGTGTGTGTCCAAAGACAGGACTCGGTCTGTGTGTGTGTGTGAGTGAGAGAACTGGGTCTGTGTGTGTGTGAGAGAGAGGACTGGGTCTGAGTGTGTGTGTGAGAGAGAGAGAGAGAGAGGACTGGGTGTGTGTGAGAGAGAGAGAGAGGACTGGGTCTATGTGTGTATGAGAGAGAGGACTGGGTCTGTGTGTGTGAGAGAGAGGGGACTGGGTCTGTGTGTGTGTGTGAGCGAGAATACTAGGTCTGTGTGTGTGTGAGAGAGGGAGAGAGGTCTGGGTCTGTGTATGTGTGTGAGAGAGAGAATGTACTGGGTCTGTGTGTGTATGAGAGTGAGGACTGGATCTTTGTGTGTGAGAGCGAGGAGTTGGTCTGTATCTGTGAGAGAGAGAGAACTGTGTCTGTGTGAGAGAGAGAGAGAGAGAGAGAGCGAGTACTGGGTCTGTGTGTGAGAGAGAGGGAACTGGGTCTGTGTGTGAGAGAGAGAGAGAGGACTGGGTCTGTGTGTGAGAGAGAGTACTGGGTGTGTGTGTGTTTGAGTACTGGGTCTGTGTGTGTGTGTGGGAGAGAGAGAGGACTAGGTTTGTTTGTGAGAGAGAGAGAGAGGTTTTGGTCTGTGTGTGTGAGAGAGAGGACTGGGTCTTTGTGTGTGAGAGCGAGGACTTGGTCTGTATCTGTGAGAGAGAGAGGACTGTGTCTGTGTGAGAGAGAGAGAGAGAGAGCACTAGGTCGGTGTGTGAGAGAGAGGGCACTGGGTCTGTGTGTGTGAGAGAGAGAGAGGACTGGGTCTGTGTGTGAGAGAGAGTACTGGGTGTGTTTGTGTTTGAGTACTGGGTCTGTGTGTGTGTGAGGGAGAGAGAGAGGACTGGGTTTGTTTGTGAGAGAGAGAGAGAGGATTTGGTCTGTGTGTGTGAGAGAGAGGACTGGGGTTGTGTGTGAGAGAAAGTGTTGGGTTTGTCTCTGTGTGTGTGTATGAGAGAGGGAGGACTGGGTCTGTGTGTGTGAGAGAGAGAGGACTGGGTTTATGTGTGTGTGTGTGAGAGAGAGAGGACTGGGTCTGTGTGTGTGAGAGAGAGGACTGGGTCTGTGTGTGTGAGAGAGAGAGAGGACTGGGTCTGTGTGTGTGCGTGTGTGAGAGAGGGAGGACTGGGTCTATGTGTGTGAGAGAGAGGACTGGGTCTGTGTGAGAGAGAGAGAGAGAGAAGACTGGGTCTGTGTGTGTATGAGAGTGAGGACTGGATCTTTGTGTGTGAGTGCGAGGACTTGGTCTGTATCTGTGAGAGAGAGAGGACTGTGTCTGTGTGAGAGAGAGAGAGAGAGCGAGCACTGGGTCTGTGTGTGAGGGAGCGGGCACTGGGTCTGTGTGTGTGAGAGAGAGAGAGGACTGGGTTTGTGTGTGAGAGAGAGTACTGGGTGTGTGTGTGTGTGTTTGAGTACTGGGTCTGTGTGTGTGTGTGGGAGAGAGAGAGGACTAGGTTTGTTTGTGAGAGAAAGAGAGAGGATTTGGTCTGTGTGTGTGAGAGAGAGGACTGGGGCTGTGTGTGAGAGAGAGGACTGGGGCTGTGTGTGAGAGAGAGTGCTGGGTTTGTCTGTGTGTGTGTATGAGAGAGGGAGGACTGGGTCTGTGTGTGTGAGAGAGAGAGGACTGGTTTTATGTGTGTGTGAGAGAGAGAGGACTGGGTTTGTGTGTGTGAGAGAGGGAGGAGTGGGTAGGTGTCTGTGCGTTGTGTGCGATAGAGAGAGAGTACTGGGTCTGTGTGTGTGTGTGTGTGTGTTTATATGGGAGATAGGACTGGGTCTGTGTGTGTGTATGAGTGAGAGGACTTGGTCTGTGTGAGAGAGAGAGGACTGGGTTTGTGTTTGTGTGAGAGAGTGGACTGGGTCTGTGTGTGTGAGAGAGAGAGGACTGGGTTTGTGTGTCTGAGTGTTGAGAGAGTACTGGGTCTGAGTGTGTGAGAGAGAGAGCTGGGTCTCTGTGTGTGAGAGACAGAGAGGACTGGGTCTGTATCTGTGAGAGAGAGAGAGAGGACTGTGTCTGTGAGAGAGAGAGAGGACTGGGTCTGTGAGTGAGAGAAAGGACTGGGTCTGTGTGTGTGAGAGAGAGAGTACTAGGTCTGTGTGTGTCCAAAGACAGGACTCGGTCTGTGTGTGTGTGTTTGAGTGAGAGGACTGGGTCTGTGTGTGTGTGAGAGAGAGGACTGGGTCTCAGTGTGTGAGAGAGAGAGCTGGGTCTCTGTGTGTGAGAGACAGAGAGGACTGGGTCTGTATCTGTGAGAGAGAGAGAGAGAGGACAGTGTCTGTGTGTGAGAGAGAGAGAGAGGACTGGGTCTGTGTGAGAGAGAGAGAGGACTGGGTCTATGTGTGTATGAGAGAGAGGACTGGGTCTGTGTGTGTGGGAGAGAGAGAGGACTGGGTGTGTGTGTGAGTGTACTGGGTCTGTGTGTCTGTGTGTGTGTGTGTGTGAGCGAGAATACTGGGTCTGTGTGTGTGTGAGAAAGGGAGGGAGGTCTGGGTCTGTGTATCTGTGTGAGAGAGAGAGAGAGGGAGGACTGGGTCTGTGTGTGTGAGAGCGAGGGGACTGGGTCTGTGTGTGTGTGAGAGAGAGGACTGGGTCTGTGTGTGTGTGAGAGAGAGAGACAACGGGTTCTGTGTGTGTGTGAGAGAGGTCTGGGTCTGTGTGTGTGTGTGTGTGTGTGAGAGAGAGAACTGGGTGTGTGTGTGAGAGAGAACTGGGTCTGTGTGTGAGAGAGAGAAGAACTGTCTGTGAGAGAGAGAGAGAGTACTGGGTCTGTGTGTGTGAGAGCGAGGACTGGGTCTGTATCTCTGTGAGAGAGAGAGAGAGAGAGGACTGTGTCTGAGTGTGTGTGAGAGAGAGAGGTCTGGGTCTGTGTGTGGGAGAGAGAGAGTACTGGGTGTGTGTGTGTGTGAGAGTACTGGGTCTCTGTGTGTGTGTGTGTGTGTGAGAGAGAGAGAGAGAGAGTACTGGGTCTGTGTGTGTGTGTGTGTGTGTTTGTATGGGAGACAGGACTGGGTCTGTGTGTGTGTATGAGTGAGAGGACTTGGTCTGTGTGAGAGAGAGAGGACTGGGTTTGTGTTTGTGTGAGAGAGTGGACTGGGTCTGTGTGTGTGAGAGAGAGAGGACTGGGTCTGTGTGTGTGAGAGAGAGAGGACTGGGTTTGTGTGTGTGTGTGTTGAGAGAGTACTGGGTCTGAGTGTGAGAGAGAGAGAGAGCTGGGTCTCTGTGTGTGAGAGACAGAGAGGACTGGGTCAGTATCTGTGAGAGAGAGAGAGAGAGAGGACTGTGTCTGTGTAAGAGAGAGAGAGAGAGAGGACTGGGTCTGTGAGTGAGAGAAAGGACTGGGTCTGTGTGTGTGAGAGAGAGATTACTAGGTCTGTGTGTGTCCAAAGACAGGACTCGGTCTGTGTGTGTGTGTGAGTGAGAGAACTGGGTCTGTGTGTGTGTGAGAGAGAGGACTGGGTCTGAGTGTGTGTGTGAGAGAGAGAGAGAGAGAGGACTGGGTCTGTGTGAGAGAGAGAGAGAGGACTGGGTCTATGTGTGTATGAGAGAGAGGACTGGGTCTGTGTGTGTGAGAGAGAGGGGACTGGGTCTGTGTGTGTGTGTGAGCGAGAATACTAGGTCTGTGTGTGTGTGAGAGAGGGAGAGAGGTCTGGGTCTGTGTATGTGTGTGAGAGAGAGAATGTACTGGGTCTGTGTGTGTATGAGAGTGAGGACTGGATCTTTGTGTGTGAGAGCGAGGAGTTGGTCTGTATCTGTGAGAGAGAGAGAACTGTGTCTGTGTGAGAGAGAGAGAGAGAGAGAGAGAGAGCGAGTACTGGGTCTGTGTGTGAGAGAGAGGGAACTGGGTCTGTGTGTGAGAGAGAGAGAGAGGACTGGGTCTGTGTGTGAGAGAGAGTACTGGGTGTGTGTGTGTTTGAGTACTGGGTCTGTGTGTGTGTGTGGGAGAGAGAGAGGACTAGGTTTGTTTGTGAGAGAGAGAGAGAGGTTTTGGTCTGTGTGTGTGAGAGAGAGGACTGGGTCTTTGTGTGTGAGAGCGAGGACTTGGTCTGTATCTGTGAGAGAGAGAGGACTGTGTCTGTGTGAGAGAGAGAGAGAGAGAGAGAGCACTAGGTCGGTGTGTGAGAGAGAGGGCACTGGGTCTGTGTGTGTGAGAGAGAGAGAGGACTGGGTCTGTGTGTGAGAGAGAGTACTGGGTGTGTTTGTGTTTGAGTACTGGGTCTGTGTGTGTGTGAGGGAGAGAGAGAGGACTGGGTTTGTTTGTGAGAGAGAGAGAGAGGATTTGGTCTGTGTGTGTGAGAGAGAGGACTGGGGTTGTGTGTGAGAGAAAGTGTTGGGTTTGTCTCTGTGTGTGTGTATGAGAGAGGGAGGACTGGGTCTGTGTGTGTGAGAGAGAGAGGACTGGGTTTATGTGTGTGTGTGTGTGAGAGAGAGAGGACTGGGTCTGTGTGTGTGAGAGAGAGAGGACTGGGTTTGTGTGTGTGAGAGAGAGAGGACTGGGTCTCTGTGTGAGAGAGAGAGAGAGAGAGAGCACTGGGTCTGTGTGTGTGTGAGAGAGAGAGTACTGGGTCTGTGTATGTGTGTTTGTATGGGAGACAGGACTGGGTCTGTGTGTGTGTATGAGTGAGAGGACTTGGTCTGTGTGAGAGAGAGAGAGGACTGGGTTTGTGTTTGTGTGAGAGAGTGGACTGGGTCTGTGTGTGTGAGAGAGAGTACTGGGTTTGTGTGTGAGAGAGGCCTGGGTCAGTGTGTGTGTGAGAGAGAGAGAGAGAGAGAGAGAGAGGACTGGGTCTGTGAGTGAGAGAAAGGACTGGGTCTGTGTGTGTGAGAGAGAGCGTACTAGGTCTGTGTGCGTCCAAAGACAGGACTCGGTCTGTGTGTGTGTGAGTGAGAGAACTGTGTCTGTGTGTGTGTGTGAGTGAGAGAACTGTGTCTGTGTGTGAGAGAGAATGTACTGGGTCTGTATGTGTGTGAGAGAGAGGACTGGGTCTGAGTGTGTGAGAGAGAGAGCTGGGTCTCTGTGTGTGAGAGGCATAGAGGACTGGGTCTGTATCTGTGGGAGAGAGAGAGAGAGAGAGAGAGAGAGGGGGACTGTGTCTGTGTGTGAGAAAGAGAGAGAGAGAGAGGACTGGGTCTGTGTGAGTGAGTGAGAGAGTACTAGGTCTGTGTGTGTCTGAGAGACAGGACTCGGTCTGTGTGTGTGTGAGTGAGAGAACTGCGTCTGTGTGAGAGAGAGAATGAACTGGGTCTGTGTGTGTATGAGAGTGAGGACTGGATCTTTGTGTGTGAGAGCGAGGACTGGTTCTGAGTGTGTAAGAGTGAGAGCTGGGTCTCTGTGTGTGAGCGACATAGAGGACTGGGTCTGTATCTGTGGGAGAGAGAGAGAGAGAGAGAGAGAGGGGGGAACTGTGTGTGTGAGAAAGAGAGAGAGAGAGAGGACTGGGTCTGTGTGAGAGAGAGAGAGAGGACTGGGTCTGTGTGAGTGAGTGAGAGAGTACTAGGTCTGTGTGTGTCCGAGAGACAGGACTCGGTCTGTGTGTGTGTGAGTGAGAGAACTGCGTCTGTGTGAGAGAGAGAATGTACTGGGTCTGTGTGTGTATGAGAGTGAGGACTGGATCTTTGTGTGTGAGAGCGAGGACTTGGTCTGTATCTGTGAGAGAGAGAGAACTGTGTCTGTGTGAGAGAGAGAGAGAGAGCACTGGGTCTGTGTGTGAGAGAGAGAGCACTGGGTCTGTGTGTGAGAGAGAGGGCACTGGGTCTGTATGTGTGAGAGAGAGAGAGAGGACTGGGTCTGTGTGTGAGAGAGAGTACTGGGTCTGTGTGTGTGTGTGTGTGGGAGAGAGAGAGGACTAGGTTTGTTTGTGAGAGAGAGAGAGAGAGGATTTGGTCTGTGTGTGAGAGAGAGGACTGTGTCTGTGTAAGAGAGAGAGAGAGAGAGGACTGGGTCTGTGAGTGAGAGAAAGGACTGGGTCTGTGTGTGTGAGAGAGAGATTACTAGGTCTGTGTGTGTCCAAAGACAGGACTCGGTCTGTGTGTGTGTGTGAGTGAGAGAACTGGGTCTGTGTGTGTGTGAGAGAGAGGACTGGGTCTGAGTGTGTGTGTGAGAGAGAGTACTGGGTCTGTGTGTGTGTGTGTGGGAGAGAGAGAGGACTAGGTTTGTTTGTGAGAGAGAGAGAGAGAGGATTTGGTCTGTGTGTGAGAGAGAGGACTGGGGCTGTGTGTGAGAGAGAGGACTGGGGTTGTGTGTGAGAGAGAGTGCTGGGTTTGTCTCTGTGTGTGTGTATGAGAGAGGGAGGACTGGGTTTGTGTGTGTGTGTGAGAGAGAGAGAGAGGACTGGGTCTGTGTGTGTGAGAGAGAGAGTACTAGGTCTGTGTGTGTCCAAAGACAGGACTCGGTCTGTGTGTGTGTGAGTGAGAGAACTGTGTCTGTGTGTGTGTGTGAGTGAGAGAACTGTGTCTGAGTGTGAGAGAGAATGTTCTGGGTCTGTGTGTGTGTGAGAGAGAGGACTGGGTCTGAGTGTGTGAGAGGCATAGAGGACTGGGTCTGTATCTGTGAGAGAGAGAGAGAGAGAGAGTGCACTGGGTCTGTGTGAGAGAGAGAGAGATGACTGGGTCTGTGTGTGAGAGAGAGTACTGGGTCTGTGTGTGTGTGTGTGTGGGAGAGAGAGGACTAGGTTTGTTTGTGAGAGAGAGAGAGAGAGGATTTGGTCTGTGTGTGAGAGAGAGGACTGGGGCTGTGTGTGAGAGAGAGGACTGGAGCTGTGTGTGAGAGAGAGTGCTGGGTTTGTCTGTGTGTGTGTGTGTATGAGAGAGGGAGGACTGGGTCTGTGTGTGTGAGAGAGAGAGGACTGGGTTTGTGTGTGTGTGTGAGAGAGGGAGGACTGGGTCTGTGTGTGTGTCAGTGAGAGAACTGTGTCTGTGTGTGTGTGTGAGTGAGAGAACTGTGTCTGAGTGTGAGAGAGAATGTTCTGGGTCTGTGTGTGTGTGAGAGAGAGGACTGGGTCTGAGTGTGTGAGAGGCATAGAGGACTGGGTCTGTATCTGTGAGAGAGAGAGAGAGAGGACTGGGTCTGTATCTGTGAGAGAGAGAGAGAGAGGGGGGACTGTGTCTGTGTGTGAGAAAGAGAGAGAGAGAGAGGACTGGGTCTGTGTGAGTGAGTGAGAGAGTACTAGGTCTGTGTGTGTCCGAGAGACAGGACTCGGTCTGTGTAAGTGTGAGTGAGAGAACTGCGTCTGTGTGAGAGAGAGAATGTACTGGGTCTGTGTGTGTATGAGAGTGAGGACTGGATCTTTGTGTGTGAGAGCGAGGACTGGTTCTGAGTGTGTAAGAGTGAGAGCTGGGTCTCTGTGTGTGAGCGACATAGAGGACTGGGTCTGTATCTGTGGGAGAGAGAGAGAGAGAGAGAGAGAGGGGGGGAACTGTGTCCGTGTGTGAGAAAGAGAGAGAGAGGACTGGGTCTGTGTGAGAGAGAGAGAGAGGACTGGGTCTGTGTGAGTGAGTGAGAGAGTACTAGGTCTGTGTGTGTCCGAGAGACAGGACTCGGTCTGTGTGTGTGTGAGTGAGAGAACTGCGTCTGTGTGAGAGAGAGAATGTACTGGGTCTGTGTGTGTATGAGAGTGAGGACTGGATCTTGTGTGTGAGAGCGAGGACTTGGTCTGTATCTGTGAGAGAGAGAGGACTGTGTCTGTGTGAGAGAGAGAGAGAGAGCACTGGGTCTGTGTGTGAGAGAGAGAGCACTGGGTCTGTGTGTGAGAGAGAGGGCACTGGGTCTGTATGTGTGAGAGAGAGAGAGAGAGGACTGGGTCTTTGTGTGAGAGAGAGTACTGGGTCTGTGTGTGTGTGTGTGGGAGAGAGAGAGGACTAGGTTTGTTTGTGAGAGAGAGAGAGAGAGGATTTGGTCTGTGTGTGAGAGAGAGGACTGGGCTGTGTGTGAGAGAGAGGACTAGGGCTGTGTGTGAGAGAGAGTGCTGGGTTTGTCTCTGTGTGTGTGTATGAGAGAGGGAGGACTGGGTCTGTGTGTGTGAGAGAGAGAGGACTGGGTTTGTGTGTGTGTGTGAGAGAGAGAGAGGACTGGGTCTGTGTGTGTGAGAGAGAGAGTACTAGGTCTGTGTGTGTCCAAAGACAGGACTCGGTCTGTGTGTGTGTGAGTGAGAGAACTGTGTCTGTGTGTGTGTGTGAGTGAGAGAACTGTGTCTGAGTGTGAGAGAGAATGTTCTGGGTCTGTGTGTGTGTGTGAGAGAGAGGACTGGGTCTGAGTGTGTGAGAGGCATAGAGGACTGGGTCTGTATCTGTGAGAGAGAGAGAGAGAGAGAGAGGACTGGGTCTGTGTGAGTGAGTGAGAGAGTACTAGGTCTGTGTGTGTCCGAGAGACAGGACTCAGTCTGTGTGTGTGTGAGGAGAGAACTGCGTCTGTGTGAGAGAGAGAATGTACTGGGTCTGTGTATGTATGAGAGTGAGGACTGGATCTGTGTGAGAGAGAGAGAGAGAGAGAGAGAGAGGAATGGGTCTGTGTTTGAGAGAGACATAACTGAGTCTGTGTGTGTGTCTATGAGACAGAGGACTTGGTCTGTGTGAGAGGGAGAGCACTGGGTTTGTGTTTGTGTGCGAGAGAGGTCTGGGTCTGTGTGTGTGTGAGAGAGGGGACTGGGTCTTTATGTGTGTGAGAGAGAGGGCTGGGTCTGTGTGTGTGTGTGAGAATACTGGGTCTGTGTGTGTGTGTGAGAGAATACTGGGTGTGTGTGTGTGTGAGAGAAAGAGAGGATTTGGTCTGTGTGTGTGTGTGAGAGAGAGAGGCCTGGGTCAGTGTGAGTGAGAGAGAGGACTGGGTCAGTATGTGTGAGAGAGAGAGGACTGGGTCTGTGTGTGAGAGAGAGAGAGAGAGAGGACTGGGTCTGTGTGCGTGTGTGTGTATGAGACAGAGGACTTGGTCTGTGTGAGAGAGAGAGGACTGGGTTTGTGTTTGTGTGAGAGAGAGGACTGGGTCTGTGTGTGTGAGTGTGTGAGAGAGGACTGGGTCTGAGTGTGCGAGAGAGAGATCTGGGTCTGTGTGTGAGGGAAGAGAGGGAGAATACTCGGTCTATGTGTGTGTGAGAGAGAGAGAGGACTGGGTCTGTGTGAGAGAGACAGAGGGGACTGGGTTTGTGTGTGTGAGAGAGAGGACTGGGTTTGTGTGTGTGAGTGTGTGTGTGAGAGAGAGAGAGAGGGAGGACTGGGTGTGTGTAAGAGAGCGAAAAGACTGGTTTAGTGTGTATGGGTGTGTGAGAGAAAGGACTGGGGCTGTGTTTGTGAGAGACAGAGGACTAGGTCTGTATCTGTGAGAGAGAGAGAGAGCTGGGTGTGTGTGAGAGAGCGATAAGACTGGGTCAGTGTGTATGTGTGTGAGAGAGAGAGGACTGGGTCTGTGTGTGTGTGTGAGAGAGAGAGGCCTGGGTCAGTGTGAGTGAGAGAGAGGACTGGGTCAGAGAGGACTGGGTCAGTATGTGTGTGAGAGAGAGAGAGAGAGGACTGGGTCTGTGTGTGTGTGTGTGTGTGTGTGTATGAGACAGAGGACTTGGTCTGTGTGAGAGAGAGAGGACTGGGTTTGTGTTTGTGTGAGAGAGAGGACTGGGTCTGTGTGTGTGTGAGAGAGAGAGGACTGGGTCTGTGTGTGTGAGTGTGTGAGAGAGGACTGGGTCTGAGTGTGCGAGAGAGGACTGGGTCTGAGTGTGCGAGAGAGAGAGCTGGGTCTGTGTGTGAGGGAAGAGAGGGAGAATACTCGGTCTATGTGTGTGAGAGAGAGAGAGAGGACTGGGTCTATGTGTGTGAGAGAGAGGACTGGGTCTGTATCTGTGTGAGAGAGAGAGACAGGACTGGGTGTGTGTAAGAGAGCGATAAGACTGGGTTAGTGTGTATGTGGATGTGTGAGAGAGAGGACTGGGTCTGTGTGTGTATGAGAGAGAGGACTGGGTCTGTGAGTGTGTGTGAGAAAGAGAGGACTGGGTATGTGTGAGAGAGAGAGAGGACTGGGTATGTGTGAGAGAGAGTACTGGGTGTCTTGTGTTTGAGTACTGGGTCTGTGTGTGTGTGTGTGTGTGTGTGAGAGAGAGAGAGAGCGAGGACTAGGTTTGTTTGTGAGAGAGAGGACTGGGTCTGTGTGTGTGTGTGTGAGAGAGAGAGAATACTGGGGGTGTGTGTGTGTGTGAGAGAGAGAGAGGACTTGGTCTGTGTGAGAGAGAGAGAGGACTGGGTTTGTGTGTGTGAGAGAGAGAGAGAAGACTGTGTCTGAGAGAGAGAGGGAGGACTGGGTGAGTGTGAGAGAGAGGACTGGGTCTATGTGTGTATGAGAGAGAGGACTGGGTCTGTGAGTGTGTGTGAGAGAGAGAGAGGACTGGGTATGTGTGAGAGAGAGTACTGGGTGTCTTGTGTTTGAGTACTGGTCTGTGTGTGTGTGTGTGTGAGAGAGAGAGAGAGAGCGAGGACTAGGTTTGTTTGTGAGAGAGAGAGGATTTGGTCTGTGTGTGTTTGTGTGTGTGTGTGTGAGAGAGAGAGGACTGGGTCTGTGTGTGTGTGAGAGAGGGAGAGGTCTGGGTATGTGTGTATGAGAGTGAGGACTGGGTCTATGTGTGTGTGAGAGAGAGGACTGGGTCTGTGTGTGTGAGTGTGTGAGAGAGGACTGGGTCTGAGTGTGCGAGAGAGAGAGCTGGGTCTGTGTGTGAGGGAAGAGAGGGAGAATACTCGGTCTATGTGTGTGTGAGAGAGAGAGGACTGGGTCTGTGTGTGTGAGAGAGAGGACTGGGTCTGTATCTGTAAGAGAGAGAGAGAGCATTAGGTCTGTGTGTGAGAGAGAGGGCACTGGGTCTGTGTGTGTGAGAGAGAGAGAGGACTGGGTCTGTGTGAGAGAGAGGACTGGGTTTGTGTGTGTGAGAGAGAGAGAGAGAAGACTGTGTCTGTTTGAGAGAGAGAGGGAGGACAGGGTCTGTGTGAGAGTGTGAGAGAGAGGACTGGGTCTATGTGTGTATGACAGTGAGGACTGGGTCTGTGTGAGAGAGAGATAGAGGACTGGGTCTATGTGTGTATGAGAGAGAGGACTGGGTCTGTGAGTGTGTGTGAGAAAGAGAGGACTGGGTATGTGTGAGAGAGAGAGAGGACTGGGTATGTGTGAGAGAGAGTACTGGGTGTCTTGTGTTTGAGTACTGGGTCTGTGTGTGTGTGTGTGTGTGAGAGAGAGAGAGAGAGCGAGGACTAGGTTTGTTTGTGAGAGAGAGGATTTGGTCTGTGTGTGTGTGTGTGTGTGTGTGTGTGTGTGAGAGAGAGAGAGAGAGAGAGAGAGAGAGAGCGAGGACTAGGTTTGTTTGTGAGAGAGAGAGGATTTGGTCTGTGTGTGTTTGTGTGTGTGTGAGAGAGAGAGGACTGGGTCTGTGTGTGTGTGAGAGAGGGAGAGGTCTGGGATGAGAGTGAGGACTGGGTCTATGTGTGTGTGAGAGAGAGGACTGGGTCTGTGTGTGTGAGTGTGTGAGAGAGGACTGGGTCTGAGTGTGCGAGAGAGAGAGCTGGGTCTGTGTGTGAGGGAAGAGAGGGAGAATACTCGGTCTATGTGTGTGTGAGAGAGAGAGGACTGGGTCTGTGTGTGTGAGAGAGAGGACTGGGTCTGTATCTGTAAGAGAGAGAGAGAGCATTAGGTCTGTGTGTGAGAGAGAGGGCACTGGGTCTGTGTGTGTGAGAGAGAGAGAGGACTGGGTCTGTGTGTGTGCGTGTGTGAGAGAGAGAGGACTGGGTCTATGTGTGTGAGAGCGAGGACTGGGTCTGTGTGTGTGTGTGTGTGTGTGTGTGAGAGAGAGAGAGGTCTGGGTGTGTGTGTAAGAGAGCGATAAGACTGGGTTAGTGTGTATGTGGGTGTGTGAGAGAGAGGACTGGGTCTGTGTGAGTGAGAGACAGAGAGGACTGGTTTTGTGTGTGAGAGAGAGAGAGAGAGAGGGGACTGGGTTTGTGTGTGTGAGAGAGAGGACTGGGTTTGTGTGTGTGAGTGTGTGTGAGAGAGAGAGAGAGAGAGAGAGAGAGAGGGAGGACTGGGTGTGTGTAAGAGAGCGATAAGACTGGTTTAGTGTGTATGGGTGTGTGAGAGAGAGGACTGGGGCTGTGTTTGTGAGAGACAGAGAGGACTAGGTCTGTATCTGTGAGAGAGAGAGGACTGGGTGTGTGTGAGAGAGCGATAAGACTGGGTCAGTGTGTATGTGTGTGAGAGAGACAGGACTGGGTCTGTGTGTGTGAGAGAGAGAGGACTGGGTTTGTGTGTGTGTGAGTGAGAGGACTGGGTTTGTGTGTGTGTGAGAGAGAGAGGCCTGGGTTTGTGTGTGTGTGAGAGAGAGAGGCCTGGGTTTGTGTGTGTGTGAGAGAGAGAGGCCTGGGTCAGTGTGAGTGAGAGAGAGGACTGGGTCAGTATGTGTGTGAGAGAGAGAGAGAGGACTGGGTCTGTGTGTGAGAGAGAGAGGACTGGGTCTGTGTGTGTGTGTATGAGACAGAGGACTTGGTCTGTGTGAGAGAGAGAGGACTGGGTTTGTGTTTGTGTGAGAGAGGACTGGGTCTGTGTGTGTGTGAGAGAGAGAGGACTGGGTCTGTGTGTGTGAGTGTGTGAGAGAGGACTGGGTCTGAGTGTGCGAGAGAGAGAGCTGGGTCTGTGTGTGAGGGAAGAGAGGGAGAATACTCGGTCTATGTGTGTGAGAGAGAGAGAGGACTGGGACTGTGTGTGTGAGAGAGAGGACTGGGTCTGTATCTGTGTGAGAGAGAGAGACAGGACTGGGTGTGTGTAAGAGAGCGATAAGACTGGGTTAGTGTGTATGTGGATGTGTGAGAGAGAGGACTGGGTCTGTGTGTGTGTGAGAGAGAGAGAATACTGGGGGTGTGTGTGTGTGTGAGGGAATACTGGGTGTGTGTGTGTGTGAGAGAAAGAGAGAGAGGATTTGGTCTGTGTGTGTGTGTGAAAGAGAGAGAGAGAGAGGACTGGGTATGTGTGTGTGTGAGAGAGGGAGAGGTCTGGGTATGTGTGTATGAGAGTGAGGACTGGGTCTATGTGTGTGTGAGAGAGAGGACTGGGTCTGTGTGTGTGAGTGTGTGAGAGAGGACTGGGTCTGAGTGTGCGAGAGAGAGAGCTGGGTCTGTGTGTGAGGGAAGAGAGGGAGAATACTCGGTCTATGTGTGTGTGAGAGAGAGAGGACTGGGTCTGTATCTGTAAGAGAGAGAGAGAGCATTAGGTCTGTGTGTGAGAGAGAGGGCACTGGGTCTGTGTGTGTGAGAGAGAGAGAGGACTGGGTCTGTGTGTGTGCGT
>NW_027274608.1:0-91116 GCF_030028105.1 Mobula birostris
CGTTCATTCTCTCTCACACAGTCTCTCACACAGTCTCTCTCACAGTCTCTCACTCAATCTCTCACAGTCTCTCTCACAGTCTCTCTCACACAGCCTGTCACACAGTCCTCTCTCACACAGTCTCTCACTCACAGTCTCTCACACGGTCTCTCTCACACAGTCTCTCTCACAGTCTCTCTCACACAGTCTCTCACACACAGTCTCTCACACAGTCTCTCTCACACACAGTCTGTCTCACAGGTCTCTCACAGTCTCTCTCACAGTCTCTCACACACAGTCACTCTCAGTCTCTCACACATTCTCTCGTACAGTCTCTCTCACACAGTCTTTCTCACAGTCTCTCACACAGTCTCTCGTACAGTCTCTCTCAGACAGTCTCTCACACAGTCTTTCTCACACAGTCTCTCACACACAGTTTCTCTCACACAGTCTTTCGTACATTCTCTCTCACAGTCTCTTACACACAGTCTCTCACACAGTCTCTCACATTCTCTCACACATTCTCTAACACAGTCTCTCTCACACAGTCTCTCTCACAGTCTCTCTCACAGTCTCCCCCTCACACGGTCTTTCATACAGACTCTCACACAGTCTCTCTCACAGTCTCTCCTACAGTCTCTCTCACACAGTCTCTCACACAGTCTTTCATACATTCTCTCTCACACAGTCTCTCACACAGAGCCTCTCTCGTACATTCTCTCTCACAGACTCCGTACATTCTCTCTCACACAGTCTCTCACACAGTCTCACACACACTCTCTCACAGTCTCTCACACACAGTCTCTCACACAGTCTCTCTCACAGTCCTCTCACAGATTCTCTCAGTCTCTCTCACACAGTCTCACACACAGTCTCTCTCACACATTCTCTCGTACATTCTCTCTCACACACAGTCTCTCTCACAGTCCTCTCGCACAGCCTCTGACATCTCTCCTATAGTCTCTCTCACAGTCTCTATCACACAGGCTCTCTAACACCGTCTCACACACAGTCTCTCACAGTCTCTCTCACACAGTCTCTCACACACAGTCTGTCACACACTCTCTGTCACACAGTCTCTCACTCAGGTCTCTCACACAGTCTCTCTCACAGAGTCTCTCTCACACAGTCTCTCTCACAGTCTCTCACACACAGTCTTTCATACAGACTCTCACACAGTCTCCCTCACAGTCTCTTACACACAGTCTCTCACACAGTTTCTCGTTCATTCTCTCTCACACAGTCTCTCACACAGTCTCTCATTCATTCTCTCTCACACAGTCTCTCACACACAGTCTCTCTCGTACATTCTCTCTCACAGTCTCCGTACATTCTCTCTCACACAGTCTCTCACGCACAGTCTCTCGCACAGTCTCTCTCACACAGTCTCTCACAGAGTCTCTCGTACATTCTCTCTCACACAGTCTCTCACACACTGTCTCTTACACAGTCTCTCTCACAGAGTCTCTCACACACAGTCTCTCTCACAGTCTTTCACACAGTCTCTCTCACAGTCTCTCACACAGAGTCACTCACAGTCTCTCACACAGTCCCTCTCACACAGTTTCTCTCACACAGTCTTTCGTACATCCTCTCTCACACAGTCTCTAACAGTCTCTCTCACACAGTCTCTCTCACAGTCTCTCACACACAGTCTTTCATACAGACTCTCACAATCTCTCTCACAGTCTCTCGTACAGTCTCTCTCACACAGTCTCTCACACAGTCTTTCATACATTCTCTCTCACACAGTCTCTCACACTGAGCCTCTCTCGTACATCCTCTCTCACAGACTCCGTACATTCTCTCTCACACAGTCTCTCACACGGTCTCACACACACAGTCTCTCTCACACAGTCTCTCACATAGTCTCTCGTACATTCTCTCTCACACAGTCTCGCACACATCTTTTACACACAGTCTCTTACACAGCTCTGACACACAGTCACTCTCACACAATCTCTCACACACAGTCTCTCTCACAGTCTCTCTCACAGTCTCTCACACACAGTCTCTCTCACACAGTCTCTCTCACAGTCTCTCGTAGATTCTCTATCAAACAGTCTCTCACACACAGTCTCACACACACAGTCTCTCGTACAGTCTGTCACAGTCTCTCTCACTCAGTCTCACACACACATTCGTTCACACAGTCTCTCACATAGTCTCTCTCACAGTCTCTCACACACAGTCTGTCTTAGTCTCTCACACAGTCTCTCGTATAGTCTCTCTCACAGTCTCTCTCACACAGCGTTTCTCACAGTCTCTCACACAGTCTCTCATACAGTCTCTCTCAGACAGTCTCTCACAGTCTCTCTCACACAGTCTCTCTCACAGTGTCTCTCACACAGTCTCTCTCACACAGTCTCTCGTTACATTCTCTCTCACACAGTCTCTCTCACAGTCTCTGTCACACAGTCTCTCACAGACTCTCACACAGTCTCTCACAGTCTCTCACACAGTCTCTCTCACACAGTCTCTCTCAGAGTCTCTCTCACAATCGTTCACACAGTCTCTCACACGGTCTCTCTCACAGTCTCTCACTCGGTCTCTCACAGTCTCTCACTCAGTCTCTCACAGTCTGTCTCACACAGTCACTCTCACAGTCTCTCTCACACAGTCTGTCACACACAGTCTTTCATACAGACTCTCACACAGTCTCTCACAGAGTCTCTCGTACATTCTCTCTCACACAGTCTCTCACACAGAGCCTCTCTCGTACGTTCTCTCTCACACTCTCCGTACATTCTCTCTCACACAGTCTCTGACACAATCTTTCACACACAGTCTCTCTCACAGTGTCTCTCACACACAGTCTCTCTCACAGTCTCTCTCACAGTCTCTCACACAGTCTCTCACACACAGTCTCTCACACATTCTCTCACAGTCTCTCTCACAGTCTCACACAGTCTCTCTCACACAGTCTCACACACGGTCTCTGACACAGTCTCTCACACAGTCTCTCACATACAGTCTCTCTCACACAGTCTCTCGTACATTCTCTCTCACACACAGTCTCTCGCACAGTCTCTGACACAGTCTCTCCTACAGCCTCTCCCACACAGTCTCTCTCGCAGGTTCTATCACACAGTTTCTCTCACACAGTCTCACACACAGTCTCTCTCACACAGTCTCTGTCAGTCTCTCTCACAAACAGACTCTCACACAGTCTCTCACACAGTCTCTAACACAGTCTCTCTCACACAGTCTCTCTCAGAGTCTCTCTCACAATCTTTCACACAGTCTCTCACACAGTCTCTCTCACAGTCTCTCACTCAGTCTCTCACAGTCTGTCTCACACAGTCTCTCTCGCACAGTCTCTCGTACATTCTCTCACACAGTTTCTCTCACAGTCTCTCTCACACAGTCTGTCACACACAGTCTCTCACACAGTCTCTCTCATAGTCTCTCTCACAGTCTCTCACACAGTCTCTCGTACAGTCTTTCTCACAGAGTCTCTCTCACACACATTCTTTCACACAGTCTCTCACACACAGTCTCTCTCAGTCTCTCACACAGTCTCTCGTATAGTCTCTCTCACAGTCTCTCTCACACAGTCTTTCTCACAGTCTCTCACACAGTCTCTCATACAGTCTCTCTCAGACAGTCTCTCACAGTCTCTCTCACAGTCTCTCGTACAGTCTTTCTCACAGAGTTCTCTCACACAGTCTCTCACACACATTCGTTCACACAGTCTCTCACATAGTCTCTCTCACAGTCTCTCACACACAGTCTGTCTTAGTCTCTCACACAGTCTCTCGTATAGTCTCTCTCACAGTCTCTCTCACACAGCGTTTCTCACAGTCTCTCACACAGTCTCTCATACAGTCTCTCTCAGACAGTCTCTCACAGTCTCTCTCACACAGTCTCTCTCACAGTGTCTCTCACACAGTCTCTCTCACACAGTCTCTCGTACATTCTCTCTCACACAGTCTCTCTCACAGTCTCTGTCACACAGTCTCTCACAGACTCTCACACAGTCTCTCACAGTCTCTCACACAGTCTCTCTCAGAGTCTCTCTCACAATCGTTCACAGTCTCTCACACGGTCTCTCTCACAGTCTCTCACTCAGTCTCTCACAGTCTCTCACTCAGTCTCTCACAGTCTGTCTCACACAGTCACTCTCACAGTCTCTCTCACACAGTCTGTCACACACAGTCTTTCATACAGACTCTCACACAGTCTCTCACAGAGTCTCTCGTACATTCTCTCTCACACAGTCTCTCACACAGAGCCTCTCTCGTACGTTCTCTCTCACACTCTCCGTACATTCTCTCTCACACAGTCTCTGACACAATCTTTCACACACAGTCTCTCTCACAGTGTCTCTCACACACAGTCTCTCTCACAGTCTCTCTCACAGTCTCTCACACAGTCTCTCACACACAGTCTCTCACACATTCTCTCACAGTCTCTCTCACAGTCTCACACAGTCTCTCTCACACAGTCTCACACACGGTCTCTGACACAGTCTCTCACACAGTCTCTCACATACAGTCTCTCTCACACAGTCTCTCGTACATTCTCTCTCACACACAGTCTCTCTCACAGTCTCTCGCACAGTCTCTGACACAGTCTCTCCTACAGCCTCTCCCACACAGTCTCTCTCGCAGGTTCTATCACACAGTTTCTCTCACACAGTCTCACACACAGTCTCTCTCACACAGTCTCTGTCAGTCTCTCTCACAAACAGACTCTCACACAGTCTCTCACACAGTCTCTAACACAGTCTCTCTCACACAGTCTCTCTCAGAGTCTCTCTCACAATCTTTCACACAGTCTCTCACACAGTCTCTCTCACAGTCTCTCACTCAGTCTCTCACAGTCTGTCTCACACAGTCTCTCTCGCACAGTCTCTCGTACATTCTCTCACACAGTTTCTCTCACAGTCTCTCTCACACAGTCTGTCACACACAGTCTCTCACACAGTCTCTCTCATAGTCTCTCTCACAGTCTCTCACACAGTCTCTCGTACAGTCTTTCTCACAGAGTCTCTCTCACACACAGTCTCTCTCAGTCTCTCACACAGTCTCTCGTATAGTCTCTCTCACAGTCTCTCTCACACAGTCTTTATCACAGTCTCTCACACAGTCTCTCATACAGTCTCTCTCAGACAGTCTCTCACAGTCTCTCTCACAGTCCCTCGTACAGTCTTTCTCACAGAGTTCTCTCACACAGTCTCTCACACACATTCGTTCACACAGTCTCTCACATAGTCTCTCTCACAGTCCCTCTCACAGTCTCTCACACACAGTCTGTCTTAGTCTCTCACACAGTCTCTCGTATAGTCTCTCTCACAGTCTCTCTCACACAGCGTTTCTCACAGTCTCTCACACAGTCTCTCATACAGTCTCTCTCAGACAGTCTCTCACACAGTCTCTCTCACACAGTCTCTCTCACAGTGTCTCTCACACAGTCTCTCGTACATTCTCTCTCACACAGTCTCTCTCACAGTCTCTCTCACACAGTCTCTCACAGTTTCTCGCACAGTCTCTAACACAGTCTCTCTCACACAGTCTCTCTCAGAGTCTCTCTCACAATCTTTCACACAGTCTCTCACACAGTCTCTCTCAGACAGTCTCTCGTACATTCTCTCTCACACAGTCTCTCTCACAGTCTCTCACACAGGCTCTCACAGACTCTCACACAGTCTCTCACAGTCTCTCACACAGTCTCTAACACAGTCTCTCTCAGAGTCTCTCTCACAATCGTTCACACAGTCTCTCACACAGTCTCTCACTCAGTCTCTCACAGTCTCTCACTCAGTCTCTCACAGTCTGTCTCACACAGTCTCTCTCACAGTCTCTCTCACACAGTCTGTCACACACAGTCTTTCATACAGACTCTCACACAGTCTCTCACAGAGTCTCTCGTACATTCTCTCTCACACAGTCTCTCACACAGAGCCTCTCTCGTACGTTCTCTCTCACACTCTCCGTACATTCTCTCTCACACAGTCTCTGACACAATCTTTCACACACAGTCTCTCACACACTGTCTCTTACACACAGTCTCTCTCACAGAGTCTCTCACACACAGTCTCTCTCACAGTCTCTCACACAGTCTCTCACACACAGTCTCTCACACATTCTCTCACAGTCTCTCTCACAGTCTCACACAGTCTCTCTCACACAGTCTCTCACACAGTCTCTCACACACAGTCTCTCACACATTCTCTCACAGTCTCTCTCACAGTCTCACACAGTCTCTCTCACACAGTCTCACACACGGTCTCTGACACAGTCTCTCACACAGTCTCTCACATACAGTCTCTCTCACACAGTCTCTCGTACATTCTCTCTCACACAGTCTCTCTCACAGTCTCTCTCACACAGTCTCTCACAGTTTCTCGCACAGTCTCTAACACAGTCTCTCTCACACAGTCTCTCTCAGAGTCTCTCTCACAATCTTTCACACAGTCTCTCACACAGTCTCTCTCAGACAGTCTCTCGTACATTCTCTCTCACACAGTCTCTCTCACAGTCTCTCACACAGGCTCTCACAGACTCTCACACAGTCTCTCACAGTCTCTCACACAGTCTCTAACACAGTCTCTCACAGTCTCTCACTCAGTCTCTCACAGTCTGTCTCACACAGTCTCTCTCACAGTCTCTCTCACACAGTCTGTCACACACAGTCTTTCATACAGACTCTCACACAGTCTCTCACAGAGTCTCTCGTACATTCTCTCTCACACAGTCTCTCACACAGAGCCTCTCTCGTACGTTCTCTCTCACACTCTCCGTACATTCTCTCTCACACAGTCTCTGACACAATCTTTCACACACAGTCTCTCACACACTGTCTCTTACACACAGTCTCTCTCACAGAGTCTCTCACACACAGTCTCTCTCACAGTCTCTCACACAGTCTCTCACACACAGTCTCTCACACATTCTCTCACAGTCTCTCTCACAGTCTCACACAGTCTCTCTCACACAGTCTCACACACGGTCTCTGACACACAGTCTCTCACATACAGTCTCTCTCACACAGTCTCTCGTACATTCTCTCTCACACACAGTCTCTCTCACAGTCTCTCGCACAGTCTCTGACACAGTCTCTCCTACAGTCTCTCTCACAGTTTCTATCACACAGTTTCTCTCACACAGTCTCACACACAGTCTCTCTCACACAGTCTCTCTCAGTCTCTCTCACACAGTCTCTCACAGACTCTCGTACATTCTCTCTCACACAATCTTTTACACACAGTCTCTCACACAGCCTCTGACACACAGTCACTCTCACACAATCTCTCACACACAGTCTCTCTCACAGTCTCTCTCACAGTCTCTCACACACAGTCTCTCTCACACAGTCTCTCACAGTCTCTCGTAGATTCTCTATCAAACAGTCTCTCACACACAGTCTCTCGTACAGTCTGTCACAGTCTCTCTCACTCAGTCTCTCACACACAATCTCTCACTCAGTCTCTCACACAGTCTCTCACACAGTCTCTCACACAGTCTCTAACACAGTCTCTCTCACAGTCTGTCACTCAATCTCTCACAGTCTCTCTCACATTCTCTCTCACACAGCCTGTCACACAGTCTCTCTCACACAGTCTTTCTCACAGTCTCTCACACACAGTTTCTCTCACACAGTCTTTCGTACATTCTCTCTCACAGTCTCTTACACACAGTCTCTCACACAGTCTCTCACATTCTGTCACACATTCTCTCTCACACAGTCTCTCTCACAGTCTCTCTCACAGTCTCTCACACGGTCTTTCATACAGACTCTCACACACTCTCTCTCACAGTCTCTCCTACAGTCTCTCTCACACAGTCTCTCACACAGTCTTTCATACATTCTCTCTCACACAGTCTCTCACACAGAGCCTCTCTCGTACATTCTCTCTCACACAGTCTCTCACACAGTCTCACACACACTCTCTCACAAACAGCCTCTCACACACAGTCTCTCACACAGTCTCTCTCACAGTCTCTCACACATTCTCTCAGTCTCTCTCACAGTCTCACACACAGTCTCTCTCACACAGTCTCTCGTACATTCTCTCTCACACACAGTCTCTCTCACAGTCTCTCGCACAGTCTCTGACACTCTCTCCTACAGTCTCTCTCACAGTCTCTATCACACAGGCTCTCTAACACCGTCTCACACACAGTCTCTCACATTGTCTCTCACACACAGTCTCTCACAGTCTCTCTCACACAGTCTCTCACACACAGTCTGTCACACACTCTCTGTCACACAGTCTCTCACTCAGTCTCTCACACAGTCTCTCTCACAGAGTCTCTCTCACACAGTCTCTCTCACAGTCTCTCACACACAGTCTTTCATACAGAATCTCACACAGTCTCCCTCACAGTCTCTTACACACAGTCTCTCACACAGTTTCTCGTTCATTCTCTCTCACACAGTCTCTCACACAGTCTCTCGTTCATTCTCTCTCACACAGTCTCTCACACACAGTCTCTCTCGTACATTCTCTCTCACAGTCTCCGTACATTCTCTCTCACACAGTCTCTCACGCACAGTCTCTCGCACAGTCTCTCTCACACAGTCTCTCACAGAGTCTCTCACACAGTCTCTAACACAGTCTCCCTCACAGTCTCTCACTCAGTCTCTCACAGTCTCTCTCACAGTCTCTCTCACACAGCCTGTCACACAGTCTCTCTCACACAGTCTCTCACTCACAGTCTCTCACACGGTCTCTCTCACACAGTCTCTATCACAGTCTCTCTCACACAGTCTCTCACACACAGTCTCTCACACAGTCTCTCTCACAGTCTCTCTCACACACAGTCTGTCTCACAGTCTCTCACAGTCTCTCTCACAGTCTCTCACACACAGTCACTCTCAGTCTCTTACACATTCTCTCGTACAGTCTCTCTCAGACAGTCTCTCACACAGTCTTTCTCACACAATCTCTCACAGTCTCTCACACACAGTTTCTCTCACACAGTCTTTCGTACATTCTCTCTGACAGTCTCTTACACACAGTCTCTCACACAGTCTCTCACATTCTCTCACACAGTCTCTCTCACAGTCTCTCACACGGTCTTTCATACAGACTCTCACACAGTCTCTCTCACAGTCTCTCCTACAGTCTCTCTCACACAGTCTCTCACACAGTCTTTCATACATTCTCTCTCACACAGTCTCTCACACAGAGCCTCTCTCGTACATTCTCTCTCACAGACTCCGTACATTCTCTCTCACACAGTCTCTCACACAGTCTCACACACACTCTCTCACAGTCTCTCACACACAGTCTCTCACACAGTCTCTCTCACAGTCTCTCACAGATTCTCTCAGTCTCTCTCACACAGTCTCACACACAGTCTCTCTCACACATTCTCTCGTACATTCTCTCTCACACACAGTCTCTCTCACAGTCTCTCGCACAGCCTCTGACATCTCTCCTATAGTCTCTCTCACAGTCTCTATCACACAGGCTCTCTAACACCGTCTCACACACAGTCTCTCACAGTCTCTCTCACACAGTCTCTCACACACAGTCTGTCACACACTCTCTGTCACACAGTCTCTCACTCAGTCTCTCACACAGTCTCTCTCACAGAGTCTCTCTCACACAGTCTCTCTCACAGTCTCTCACACACAGTCTTTCATACAGACTCTCACACAGTCTCCCTCACAGTCTCTTACACACAGTCTCTCACACAGTTTCTCGTTCATTCTCTCTCACACAGTCTCTCACACAGTCTCTCATTCATTCTCTCTCACACAGTCTCTCACACACAGTCTCTCTCGTACATTCTCTCTCACAGTCTCCGTACATTCTCTCTCACACAGTCTCTCACGCACAGTCTCTCGCACAGTCTCTCTCACACAGTCTCTCACAGAGTCTCTCGTACATTCTCTCTCACACAGTCTCTCACACACTGTCTCTTACACAGTCTCTCTCTCAGAGTCTCTCTCACAATCTTTCACACAGTCTCTCACACAGTCTCTCTCACAGTCTCTCACTCAGTCTCTCACAGTCTGTCTCACACAGTCTCTCTCGCACAGTCTCTCGTACATTCTCTCACACAGTTTCTCTCACAGTCTCTCTCACACAGTCTGTCACACACAGTCTCTCACACAGTCTCTCTCATAGTCTCTCTCACAGTCTCTCACACAGTCTCTCGTACAGTCTTTCTCACAGAGTCTCTCTCACACACATTCTTTCACACAGTCTCTCACACACAGTCTCTCTCAGTCTCTCACACAGTCTCTCGTATAGTCTCTCTCACAGTCTCTCTCACACAGTCTTTCTCACAGTCTCTCACACAGTCTCTCATACAGTCTCTCTCAGACAGTCTCTCACAGTCTCTCTCACAGTCTCTCGTACAGTCTTTCTCACAGAGTTCTCTCACACAGTCTCTCACACACATTCGTTCACACAGTCTCTCACATAGTCTCTCTCACAGTCTCTCACACACAGTCTGTCTTAGTCTCTCACACAGTCTCTCGTATAGTCTCTCTCACAGTCTCTCTCACACAGCGTTTCTCACAGTCTCTCACACAGTCTCTCATACAGTCTCTCTCAGACAGTCTCTCACAGTCTCTCTCACACAGTCTCTCTCACAGTGTCTCTCACACAGTCTCTCTCACACAGTCTCTCGTACATTCTCTCTCACACAGTCTCTCTCACAGTCTCTGTCACACAGTCTCTCACAGACTCTCACACAGTCTCTCACAGTCTCTCACACAGTCTCTCTCACACAGTCTCTCTCAGAGTCTCTCTCACAATCGTTCACAGTCTCTCACACGGTCTCTCTCACAGTCTCTCACTCAGTCTCTCACAGTCTCTCACTCAGTCTCTCACAGTCTGTCTCACACAGTCACTCTCACAGTCTCTCTCACACAGTCTGTCACACACAGTCTTTCATACAGACTCTCACACAGTCTCTCACAGAGTCTCTCGTACATTCTCTCTCACACAGTCTCTCACACAGAGCCTCTCTCGTACGTTCTCTCTCACACTCTCCGTACATTCTCTCTCACACAGTCTCTGACACAATCTTTCACACACAGTCTCTCTCACAGTGTCTCTCACACACAGTCTCTCTCACAGTCTCTCTCACAGTCTCTCACACAGTCTCTCACACACAGTCTCTCACACATTCTCTCACAGTCTCTCTCACAGTCTCACACAGTCTCTCTCACACAGTCTCACACACGGTCTCTGACACAGTCTCTCACACAGTCTCTCACATACAGTCTCTCTCACACAGTCTCTCGTACATTCTCTCTCACACACAGTCTCTCTCACAGTCTCTCGCACAGTCTCTGACACAGTCTCTCCTACAGCCTCTCCCACACAGTCTCTCTCGCAGGTTCTATCACACAGTTTCTCTCACACAGTCTCACACACAGTCTCTGTCAGTCTCTCTCACAAACAGACTCTCACACAGTCTCTCACACAGTCTCTAACACAGTCTCTCTCACACAGTCTCTCTCAGAGTCTCTCTCACAATCTTTCACACAGTCTCTCACACAGTCTCTCTCACAGTCTCTCACTCAGTCTCTCACAGTCTGTCTCACACAGTCTCTCTCGCACAGTCTCTCGTACATTCTCTCACACAGTTTCTCTCACAGTCTCTCTCACACAGTCTGTCACACACAGTCTCTCACACAGTCTCTCTCATAGTCTCTCTCACAGTCTCTCACACAGTCTCTCGTACAGTCTTTCTCACAGAGTCTCTCTCACACACATTCTTTCACACAGTCTCTCACACACAGTCTCTCTCAGTCTCTCACACAGTCTCTCGTATAGTCTCTCTCACAGTCTCTCTCACACAGTCTTTATCACAGTCTCTCACACAGTCTCTCATACAGTCTCTCTCAGACAGTCTCTCACAGTCTCTCTCACAGTCCCTCGTACAGTCTTTCTCACAGAGTTCTCTCACACAGTCTCTCACACACATTCGTTCACACAGTCTCTCACATAGTCTCTCTCACAGTCCCTCTCACAGTCTCTCGCACACAGTCTGTCTTAGTCTCTCACACAGTCTCTCGTATAGTCTCTCTCACAGTCTCTCTCACACAGCGTTTCTCACAGTCTCTCACACAGTCTCTCATACAGTCTCTCTCAGACAGTCTCTCACACAGTCTCTCTCACACAGTCTCTCTCACAGTGTCTCTCACACAGTCTCTCGTACATTCTCTCTCACACAGTCTCTCTCACAGTCTCTCTCACACAGTCTCTCACAGTTTCTCGCACAGTCTCTAACACAGTCTCTCTCACACAGTCTCTCTCAGAGTCTCTCTCACAATCTTTCACACAGTCTCTCACACAGTCTCTCTCAGACAGTCTCTCGTACATTCTCTCTCACACAGTCTCTCTCACAGTCTCTCACACAGGCTCTCACAGACTCTCACACAGTCTCTCACAGTCTCTCACACAGTCTCTAACACAGTCTCTCTCAGAGTCTCTCTCACAATCTTTCACACAGTCTCTCACACAGTCTCTCACTCAGTCTCTCACAGTCTCTCACTCAGTCTCTCACAGTCTGTCTCACACAGTCTCTCTCACAGTCTCTCTCACACAGTCTGTCACACACAGTCTTTCATACAGACTCTCACACAGTCTCTCACAGAGTCTCTCGTACATTCTCTCTCACACAGTCTCTCACACAGAGCCTCTCTCGTACGTTCTCTCTCACACTCTCCGTACATTCTCTCTCACACAGTCTCTGACACAATCTTTCACACACAGTCTCTCACACACTGTCTCTTACACACAGTCTCTCTCACAGAGTCTCTCACACACAGTCTCTCTCACAGTCTCTCACACAGTCTCTCACACACAGTCTCTCACACATTCTCTCACAGTCTCTCTCACAGTCTCACACAGTCTCTCTCACACAGTCTCTCACACAGTCTCTCACACACAGTCTCTCACACATTCTCTCACAGTCTCTCTCACAGTCTCACACAGTCTCTCTCACACAGTCTCACACACGGTCTCTGACACAGTCTCTCACACAGTCTCTCACATACAGTCTCTCTCACACAGTCTCTCGTACATTCTCTCTCACACAGTCTCTCTCACAGTCTCTGTCACACAGTCTCTCACAGTTTCTCGCACAGTCTCTAACACAGTCTCTCTCACACAGTCTCTCTCAGAGTCTCTCTCACAATCTTTCACACAGTCTCTCACACAGTCTCTCTCAGACAGTCTCTCGTACATTCTCTCTCACACAGTCTCTCTCACAGTCTCTCACACAGGCTCTCACAGACTCTCACACAGTCTCTCACAGTCTCTCACACAGTCTCTAACACAGTCTCTCACAGTCTCTCACTCAGTCTCTCACAGTCTGTCTCACACAGTCTCTCTCACAGTCTCTCTCACACAGTCTGTCACACACAGTCTTTCATACAGACTCTCACACAGTCTCTCACAGAGTCTCTCGTACATTCTCTCTCACACAGTCTCTCACACAGAGCCTCTCTCGTACGTTCTCTCTCACACTCTCCGTACATTCTCTCTCACACAGTCTCTGACACAATCTTTCACACACAGTCTCTCACACACTGTCTCTTACACACAGTCTCTCTCACAGAGTCTCTCACACACAGTCTCTCTCACAGTCTCTCACACAGTCTCTCACACACAGTCTCTCACACATTCTCTCACAGTCTCTCTCACAGTCTCACACAGTCTCTCTCACACAGTCTCACACACGGTCTCTGACACACAGTCTCTCACATACAGTCTCTCTCACACAGTCTCTCGTACATTCTCTCTCACACACAGTCTCTCTCACAGTCTCTCGCACAGTCTCTGACACAGTCTCTCCTACAGTCTCTCTCACAGTTTCTATCACACAGTTTCTCTCACACAGTCTCACACACAGTCTCTCTCACACACTCTCTCAGTCTCTCTCACACAGTCTCTCACAGACTCTCGTACATTCTCTCTCACACAATCTTTTACACACAGTCTCTCACACAGCCTCTGACACACAGTCACTCTCACACAATCTCTCACACACAGTCTCTCTCACAGTCTCTCTCACAGTCTCTCACACACAGTCTCTCTCACACAGTCTCTCACAGTCTCTCGTAGATTCTCTATCAAACAGTCTCTCACACACAGTCTCTCGTACAGTCTGTCACAGTCTCTCTCACTCAGTCTCTCACACACAATCTCTCACTCAGTCTCTCACACAGTCTCTCACACAGTCTCTCACACAGTCTCTAACACAGTCTCTCTCACAGTCTGTCACTCAATCTCTCACAGTCTCTCTCACAGTCTCTCTCACACAGCCTGTCACACAGTCTCTCTCACACAGTCTTTCTCACAGTCTCTCACACACAGTTTCTCTCACACAGTCTTTCGTACATTCTCTCTCACAGTCTCTTACACACAGTCTCTCACACAGTCTCTCACATTCTGTCACACATTCTCTCTCACACAGTCTCTCTCACAGTCTCTCTCACAGTCTCTCACACGGTCTTTCATACAGACTCTCACACACTCTCTCTCACAGTCTCTCCTACAGTCTCTCTCACACAGTCTCTCACACAGTCTTTCATACATTCTCTCTCACACAGTCTCTCACACAGAGCCTCTCTCGTACATTCTCTCTCACACAGTCTCTCACACAGTCTCACACACACTCTCTCACAAACAGCCTCTCACACACAGTCTCTCACACAGTCTCTCTCACAGTCTCTCTCACAGTCTCTCACACATTCTCTCAGTCTCTCTCACAGTCTCACACACAGTCTCTCTCACACAGTCTCTCGTACATTCTCTCTCACACACAGTCTCTCTCACAGTCTCTCGCACAGTCTCTGACACTCTCTCCTACAGTCTCTCTCACAGTCTCTATCACACAGGCTCTCTAACACCGTCTCACACACAGTCTCTCACATTGTCTCTCACACACAGTCTCTCACAGTCTCTCTCACACAGTCTCTCACACACAGTCTGTCACACACTCTCTGTCACACAGTCTCTCACTCAGTCTCTCACACAGTCTCTCTCACAGAGTCTCTCTCACACAGTCTCTCTCACAGTCTCTCACACACAGTCTTTCATACAGAATCTCACACAGTCTCCCTCACAGTCTCTTACACACAGTCTCTCACACAGTTTCTCGTTCATTCTCTCTCACACAGTCTCTCACACAGTCTCTCGTTCATTCTCTCTCACACAGTCTCTCACACACAGTCTCTCTCGTACATTCTCTCTCACAGTCTCCGTACATTCTCTCTCACACAGTCTCTCACGCACAGTCTCTCGCACAGTCTCTCTCACACAGTCTCTCACAGAGTCTCTCACACAGTCTCTAACACAGTCTCCCTCACAGTCTCTCACTCAGTCTCTCACAGTCTCTCTCACAGTCTCTCTCACACAGCCTGTCACACAGTCTCTCTCACACAGTCTCTCACTCACAGTCTCTCACACGGTCTCTCTCACACAGTCTCTATCACAGTCTCTCTCACACAGTCTCTCACACACAGTCTCTCACACAGTCTCTCTCACAGTCTCTCTCACACACAGTCTGTCTCACAGTCTCTCACAGTCTCTCTCACAGTCTCTCACACACAGTCACTCTCAGTCTCTTACACATTCTCTCGTACAGTCTCTCTCAGACAGTCTCTCACACAGTCTTTCTCACACAATCTCTCACAGTCTCTCACACAGAGTTTCTCTCACACAGTCTTTCGTACATTCTCTCTGACAGTCTCTTACACACAGTCTCTCACACAGTCTCTCACATTCTCTCACACATTCTCTAACACAGTCTCTCTCACACAGTCTCTCTCACAGTCTCTCACACGGTCTTTCATACAGACTCTCACACAGTCTCTCTCACAGTCTCTCCTACAGTCTCTCTCACACAGTCTCTCACACAGTCTTTCATACATTCTCTCTCACACAGTCTCTCACACAGAGCCTCTCTCGTACATTCTCTCTCACACAGTCTCTCTCACAGTCTCTCACACATTCTCTCAGTCTCTCTCACACAGTCTCACACACAGTCTCTCTCACACAGTCTCTCGTACATTCTCTCTCACACACAGTCTCTCTCACAGTCTCTCGCACAGTCTCTGACAGTCTCTCCTACAGTCTCTCTCACAGTCTCTATCACACAGGCTCTCTAACACCGTCTCACACACAGTCTCTCATATTGTCTCTCACACACAGTCTCTCACAGTCTCTCTCACACAGTCTCTCACACACAGTCTGTCACACACTCTCTGTCACACAGTCTCTCACTCAGTCTCTCACACAGTCTCTCTCACAGAGTCTCTCTCACACAGTCTCTCTCACAGTCTCTCACACACAGTCTTTCATACAGAATCTCACACAGTCTCCCTCACAGTCTCTTACACACAGTCTCTCACACAGTTTCTCGTTCATTCTCTCTCACACAGTCTCTCGTTCATTCTCTCTCACACAGTCTCTCACACACAGTCTCTCTCGTACATTCTCTCTCACAGTCTCCGTACATTCTCTCTCACACAGTCTCTCACGCACAGTCTCTCGCACAGTCTCTCTCACACAGTCTCTCACAGAGTCTCTCACACAGTCTCTAACACAGTCTCCCTCACAGTCTCTCACTCAGTCTCTCACAATCTCTCTCACAGTCTCTCTCACACAGCCTGTCACACAGTCTCTCTCACACAGTCTCTCACTCACAGTCTCTCACACGGTCTCTCTCACACAGTCTCTATCACAGTCACTCTCACACAGTCTCTCACACACAGTCTCTCACACAGTCTCTCTCACAGTCTCTCTCACACACAGTCTGTCTCACAGTCTCTCACAGTCTCTCTCACAGTCTCTCACACACAGTCACTCTCAGTCTCTTACACATTCTCTCGTACAGTCTCTCTCACACAGTCTTTCTCACAGTCTCTCACACAGTCTCTCGTACAGTCTCTCTCAGACAGTCTCTCACACAGTCTTTCTCACACAGTCTCTCACACACAGTTTCTCTCACACAGTCTTTCGTACATTCTCTCTCACAGTCTCTTACACACAGTCTCTCACATTCTCTCACAAAGTCTCTAACACAGTCTCTCTCACACAGTCTCTCTCACAGTCTCTCTCACAGTCTCTCACACGGTCTTTCATACAGACTCTCACACAGTCTCTCTCACAGTCTCTCCTACAGTCTCTCTCACACAGTCTCTCACACAGTCTTTCATACATTCTCTCTCACACAGTCTCTCACACAGAGCCTCTCTCGTACATTCTCTCTCACACAGTCTCTCACACAGTCTCACACACACTCTCTCACAAACAGCCTCTCACACACAGTCTCTCACACAGTCTCTCTCACAGTCTCTCTCACAGTCTCTCACACATTCTCTCAGTCTCTCTCACAGTCTCACACACAGTCTCTCTCACACAGTCTCTCGTACATTCTCTCTCACACACAGTCTCTCTCACAGTCTCTCGCACAGTCTCTGACACTCTCTCCTACAGTCTCTCTCACAGTCTCTATCACACAGGCTCTCTAACACCGTCTCACACACAGTCTCTCATATTGTCTCTCACACACAGTCTCTCACAGTCTCTCTCACACAGTCTCTCACACACAGTCTGTCACACACTCTCTGTCACACAGTCTCTCACTCAGTCTCTCACACAGTCTCTCTCACAGAGTCTCTCTCACACAGTCTCTCTCACAGTCTCTCACACACAGTCTTTCATACAGAATCTCACACAGTCTCCCTCACAGTCTCTTACACACAGTCTCTCACACAGTTTCTCGTTCATTCTCTCTCACACAGTCTCTCACACAGTCTCTCGTTCATTCTCTCTCACACAGTCTCTCACACACAGTCTCTCTCGTACATTCTCTCTCACAGTCTCCGTACATTCTCTCTCACACAGTCTCTCACGCACAGTCTCTCGCACAGTCTCTCTCACACAGTCTCTCACAGAGTCTCTCACACAGTCTCTAACACAGTCTCCCTCACAGTCTCTCACTCAGTCTCTCACAATCTCTCTCACAGTCTCTCTCACACAGCCTGTCACACAGTCTCTCTCACACAGTCTCTCACTCACAGTCTCTCACACGGTCTCTCTCACACAGTCTCTATCACAGTCACTCTCACACAGTCTCTCACACACAGTCTCTCACACAGTCTCTCTCACAGTCTCTCTCACACACAGTCTGTCTCACAGTCTCTCACAGTCTCTCTCACAGTCTCTCACACACAGTCACTCTCAGTCTCTTACACATTCTCTCGTACAGTCTCTCTCACACAGTCTTTCTCACAGTCTCTCACACAGTCTCTCGTACAGTCTCTCTCAGACAGTCTCTCACACAGTCTTTCTCACACAGTCTCTCACACACAGTTTCTCTCACACAGTCTTTCGTACATTCTCTCTCACAGTCTCTTACACACAGTCTCTCACACAGTCTCTCACATTCTCTCACAAAGTCTCTAACACAGTCTCTCTCACACAGTCTCTCTCACAGTCTCTCTCACAGTCTCTCACACGGTCTTTCATACAGACTCTCACACAGTCTCTCTCACAGTCTCTCCTACAGTCTCTCTCACACAGTCTCTCACACAGTCTTTCATACATTCTCTCTCACAGACTCCGTACATTCTCTCTCACACAGTCTCTCACACGGTCTCACACACACAGTCTCTCTCACACAGTCTCTCACACAGTCCCACACACAGTCTCTCACACAGTCTCTCTCACAGTCTTTCACACAGTCTCTCTCACATAGTCTCTCGTACATTCTCTCTCTCACAGTCTCTCTCACAGTCTCTCACACACAGTCTCTCACACATTCTATCAGTCTCTCTCACAGTCTCACACAGTCTCTCTCACACTGTCTCACACACACTCTCTCACAAACAGTCTCTCACACACAGTCTCTCTCACAGTCTCTCTCACAGTCTCTCACACATTCTCTCAGTCTCTCTCACACAGTCTCACAGTCTCACACACAGTCTCTCTCACACAGTCTCTCGTACATTCTCTCTCACACACAGTCTCTCACACAGTCTCTCTCACAGTCTCTCTCACACACAGTCTGTCTCACAGTCTCTCACAGTCTCTCTCACAGTCTCTCACACACAGTCACTCTCAATCTCTTACACATTCTCTCGTACAGTCTCTCTCACACAGTCTTTCTCACAGTCTCTCACACAGTCTCTCGTACAGTCTCTCTCAGACAGTCTCTCACACAGTCTTTCTCACACAGTCTCTCACACACAGTTTCTCTCACACAGTCTTTCGTACATTCTCTCTCACAGTCTCTTACACACAGTCTCTCACACAGTCTCTCACATTCTCTCACAAAGTCTCTAACACAGTCTCTCTCACACAGTCTCTCTCACAGTCTCTCACACGGTCTTTCATACAGACTCTCACACAGTCTCTCTCACAGTCTCTCCTACAGTCTCTCTCACACAGTCTCTCACACAGTCTTTCATACATTCTCTCTCACAGACTCCGTACATTCTCTCTCACACAGTCTCTCACACGGTCTCACACACACAGTCTCTCTCACACAGTCTCTCACACAGTCCCACACACAGTCTCTCACACAGTCTCTCTCACAGTCTTTCACACAGTCTCTCTCACACAGTCTCTCGTACATTCTCTCTCTCACAGTCTCTCTCACAGTCTCTCACACACAGTCTCTCACACATTCTATCAGTCTCTCTCACAGTCTCACACAGTCTCTCTCACACAGTCTCACACACACTCTCTCACAAACAGTCTCTCACACACAGTCTCTCACACACAGTCTCTCTCACAGTCTCTCTCACAGTCTCTCACACATTCTCTCAGTCTCTCTCACACAGTCTCACACAGTCTCACACACAGTCTCTCTCACACAGTCTCTCGTACATTCTCTCTCACACACAGTCTCTCTCACAGTCTCTCGCACAGTCTCAGTCTCTCCTACAGTCTCTCTCACAGTCTCTATCACACAGTTTCTCTCACACAGTCTCACACACAGTCTCTCACACACAGTCTGTCACACACTCTCTCTCACACAGTCTCTCACTCACAGTCTCTCACACAGAGTCTCTCTCACACAGTCTCTCGTACAGTCTTTCTCACAGAGTCTCTCTCACACACATTCTTTCACACAGTCTCTCACACACAGTCTCTCTCAGTCTCTCACACAGTCTCTCGTATAGTCTCTCTCACAGTCTCTCTCACACAGTCTTTCTCACAGTCTCTCACACAGTCTCTCATACAGTCTCTCTCAGACAGTCTCTCACACAGTCTCTCTCACACAGTTTCTCTCACACAGTCTCTCTCACACAGTCTCTCGTACATTCTCTCTCACACAGTCTCTCACACACAGACTCTCACACAGTCTCTCTCACAGTCTCTCACAGTCTCTCACGCACAGTCTTTCATACAGACTCTCACACAGTCTCTCTCACAGTCTCTCGTACAGTCTCTCTCACACTGTCCCTCAGAGTCTCTCGTACATTCTCTCTCACACAGTCTCTCACACAATCTTTTACACACAGTCTCTCACACAGCCTCTGACACACAGTCACTCTCACACAATCTCTCACACACAGTCTCTCTCACAGTTTCTCACACACAGTCTCTCTCACACAGTCTCTCTCACAGTCTCTCGTAGATTCTCTATCAAACAGTCTCTCACACACAGTCTCACACACAGTCTCTCGTACAGTCTGTCACAGTCTCTCTCACTCAGTCTCTCACACACAATCTCTCACTCAGTCTCTCACACAGTCTCTCACACAGTCTCTCACACAGTCTCTAACACAGTCTCTGTCACAGTCTCTCACTCAATCTCTCACAGTCTCTCTCACACAGCCTGTCACACAGTCTCTCTCACACAGTCTCTCACTCACAGTCTCTCACATGGTCTCTCTCACACAGTCTCTCTCACAGTCTCTCTCACACAGTCTCTCACACACAGTCTCTCACACAGTCTCTCTCACAGTCTCTCTCAGACACAGTCTGTCTCACAGTCTCTCTCACAGTCTCTCACACACAGTCACTCTCAGTCTCTCACACATTCTCTCGTACAGTCTCTCTCACACAGTCTTTCTCACAGTCTCTCACACAGTCTCTCGTACAGTCTCTCTCAGACAGTCTCTCACACAGTCTTTCTCACACAGTCTCTCACACACAGTTTCTCTCACACAGTCTTTCGTACATTCTCTCTCACAGTCTCTTACACACAGTCTCTCACACAGTCTCTCACATTCTCTCACACATTCTCTAACAGTCTCTCTCACACAGTCTCTCTCACAGTCTCTCTCACAGTCTCTCACACGGTCTTTCATACAGACTCTCACACAGTCTCTCTCACAGTCTCTCCTACAGTCTCTCTCACACAGTCTCTCACACAGTCTTTCATACATTCTCTCTCACACAGTCTCTCACACAGAGCCTCTCTCGTACATTCTCTCTCACAGACTCCGTACATTCTCTCTCACACAGTCTCTCACACAGTCTCACACACACTCTCTCACAGTCTCTCACACACAGTCTCTCACACAGTCTCTCTCACATTCTCTCAGTCTCTCTCACACAGTCTCACACAGTCTCACACACAGTCTCTCTCACACAGTCTCTCGTACATTCTCTCTCACACACAGTCTCTCTCACAGTCTCTCGCACAGTCTCTGACAGTCTCTCTCACAGTCTCTATCACACAGGCTCTCTAACACCGTCTCACACACAGTCTCTCACATTGTCTCTCACACACAGTTTCTCACAGTCTCTCTCACACAGTCTCTCACACACAGTCTGTCACACACTCTCTGTCACACAGTCTCTCAGTCTCTCACACAGTCTCTCTCACAGAGTCTCTCTCACACAGTCTCTCTCACAGTCTCTCACACACAGTCTTTCATACAGACTCTCACACAGTCTCCCTCACAGTCTCTTACACACAGTCTCTCACACAGTTTCTCGTTCATTCTCTCTCACACAGTCTCTCACACACAGTCTCTCTCGTACATTCTCTCTCACAGTCTCCGTACATTCTCTCTCACACAGTCTCTCACGCACAGTCTCTCGCACAGTCTCTCTCACACAGTCTCTCACAGAGTCTCTCGTACATTCTCTCTCACACAGTCTCTCACACAGAGCCTCTCTCGTACGTTCTCTCTCACACTCTCCGTACATTCTCTCTCACACAGTCTCTGACACAATCTTTCACACACAGTCTCTCACACACTGTCTCTTACACAGTCTCTCTCACAGAGTCTCTCACACACAGTCTCTCTCACAGTCTTTCACACAGTCTCTCTCACAGTCTCTCACACACAGTCACTCACAGTCTCTCACACAGTCTCTCTCACACAGTTTCTCTCACACAGTCTTTCGTACATCCTCTCTCACACAGTCTCTCACATTCTCTCACACAGTCTCTAACAGTCTCTCTCACACAGTCTCTCTCACACTCTCTCACACACAGTCTTTCATACAGACTCTCACAATCTCTCTCACAGTCTCTCGTACAGTCTCTCTCACACAGTCTCTCACACAGTCTTTCATACATTCTCTCTCACACAGTCTCTCACACTGAGCCTCTCTCGTACATCCTCTCTCACAGACTCTGTACATTCTCTCTCACACAGTCTCTCACACGGTCTCACACACACAGTCTCTCTCACACAGTCTCTCACACAGTCTCTCGTACATTCTCTCTCACACAGTCGCTCACACAATCTTTTACACACAGTCTCACACACACAGTCTCTCGTACAGTCTGTCACAGTCTCTCTCACTCAGTCTCTCACACACAATCTCTCACTCAGTCTCTCACACAGTCTCTCACACAGTCTCTAACACAGTCTCTCTCACAGTCTCTCACTCAATCTCTCACAGTCTCTATCACAGTCTCTCTCACACAGCCTGTCACACAGTCTCTCTCACACAGTCTCTCACTCACAGTCTCTCACACGGTCTCTCTCACACAGTCTCTCTCACAGTCTCTCTCACACAGTCTCTCACACACAGTCTCTCACACAGTCTCTCTCACAGTCTCTCTCACACACAGTCTGTCTCACAGTCTCTCTCACAGTCTCTCACACACAGTCACTCTCAGTCTCTCACACATTCTCTCGTACAGTCTCTCTCACACAGTCTTTCTCACAGTCTCTCACACAGTCTCTCGTACAGTCTATCTCACACAGTCTTTCTCACAGTCTCTCACACAGTCTCTCGTACAGTCTCTCTCAGACAGTCTCTCACACAGTCTTTCTCACACAGTCTCTCACACACAGTTTCTCTCACACAGTCTTTCGTACATTCTCTCTCACACAGTCTTTCGTACATTCTCTCTCACAGTCTCTTACACACAGTCTCTCACACAGTCTCTCACATTCTCTCACACATTCTCTAACAGTCTCTCTCACACAGTCTCTCTCACAGTCTCTCTCACAGTCTCTCACACGGTCTTTCATACAGACTCTCACACAGTCTCTCTCACAGTCTCTCCTACAGTCTCTCTCACACAGTCTCTCACACAGTCTTTCATACATTCTCTCTCACACAGTCTCTCACACAGTCTTTCATACATTCTATCTCACACAGTCTCTCACAGTGAGACTCTCTCGTACATTCTCTCTCACAGACTCCGTACATTCTCTCTCACACAGTCTCTCACACAGTCTCACACACACTCTCTCACAGTCTCTCACACACAGTCTCTCACACAGTCTCTCTCACAGTCTCTCTCACAGTCTCTCACACATTCTCTCAGTCTCTCTCACACAGTCTCACACAGTCTCACACACAGTCTCTCTCACACAGTCTCTCGTAAATTCTCTCTCACACACAGTCTCTCTCACAGTCTCTCGCACAGTCTCTGACAGTCTCTCTCACAGTCTCTATCACACAGGCTCTCTAACACCGTCTCACACACAGTCTCTCACATTGTCTCTCACACACAGTCTCTCACAGTCTCTCTCACACAGTCTCTCACACACAGTCTGTCACACACTCTCTGTCACACAGTCTCTCACTCAGTCTCTCACACAGTCTCTCTCACAGAGTCTCTCTCACACAGTCTCTCTCACACAGTCTTTCATACAGACTCTCACACAGTCTCCCTCACAGTCTCTTACACACAGTCTCTCACACAGTTTCTCGTTCATTCTCTCTCACACAGTCTCTCACACAGTCTCTCATTCATTCTCTCTCACACAGTCTCTCACACACAGTCTCTCTCGTACATTCTCTCTCACAGACTCCGTACATTCTCTCTCACACAGTCTCTCACGCACAGTCTCTCGCACAGTCTCTCTCACACAGTCTCTCACAGAGTCTCTCGTACATTCTCTCTCACACAGTCTCTCTCACAGAGTCTCTCTCACACAGTCTCTCTCACAGTCTCTCACACACAGTCTTTCATACAGACTCTCACACAGTCTCCCTCACAGTCTCTTACACACAGTCTCTCACACAGTTTCTCGTTCATTCTCTCTCACACAGTCTCTCACACACAGTCTCTCTCGTACATTCTCTCTCACAGTCTCCGTACATTCTCTCTCACACAGTCTCTCACGCACAGTCTCTCGCACAGTCTCTCTCACACAGTCTCTCACAGAGTCTCTCGTACATTCTCTCTCACACAGTCTCTCACACAGAGCCTCTCTCGTACGTTCTCTCTCACACTCTCCGTACATTCTCTCTCACACAGTCTCTGACACAATCTTTCACACACAGTCTCTCACACACTGTCTCTTACACAGTCTCTCTCACAGAGTCTCTCACACACAGTCTCTCTCACAGTCTTTCACACAGTCTCTCTCACAGTCTCTCACACACAGTCACTCACAGTCTCTCACACAGTCTCTCTCACACAGTTTCTCTCACACAGTCTTTCGTACATCCTCTCTCACACAGTCTCTCACATTCTCTCACACAGTCTCTAACAGTCTCTCTCACACAGTCTCTCTCACACTCTCTCACACACAGTCTTTCATACAGACTCTCACAATCTCTCTCACAGTCTCTCGTACAGTCTCTCTCACACAGTCTCTCACACAGTCTTTCATACATTCTCTCTCACACAGTCTCTCACACTGAGCCTCTCTCGTACATCCTCTCTCACAGACTCTGTACATTCTCTCTCACACAGTCTCTCACACGGTCTCACACACACAGTCTCTCTCACACAGTCTCTCACACAGTCTCTCGTACATTCTCTCTCACACAGTCGCTCACACAATCTTTTACACACAGTCTCACACACACAGTCTCTCGTACAGTCTGTCACAGTCTCTCTCACTCAGTCTCTCACACACAATCTCTCACTCAGTCTCTCACACAGTCTCTCACACAGTCTCTAACACAGTCTCTCTCACAGTCTCTCACTCAATCTCTCACAGTCTCTATCACAGTCTCTCTCACACAGCCTGTCACACAGTCTCTCTCACACAGTCTCTCACTCACAGTCTCTCACACGGTCTCTCTCACACAGTCTCTCTCACAGTCTCTCTCACACAGTCTCTCACACACAGTCTCTCACACAGTCTCTCTCACAGTCTCTCTCACACACAGTCTGTCTCACAGTCTCTCTCACAGTCTCTCACACACAGTCACTCTCAGTCTCTCACACATTCTCTCGTACAGTCTCTCTCACACAGTCTTTCTCACAGTCTCTCACACAGTCTCTCGTACAGTCTATCTCACACAGTCTTTCTCACAGTCTCTCACACAGTCTCTCGTACAGTCTCTCTCAGACAGTCTCTCACACAGTCTTTCTCACACAGTCTCTCACACACAGTTTCTCTCACACAGTCTTTCGTACATTCTCTCTCACACAGTCTTTCGTACATTCTCTCTCACAGTCTCTTACACACAGTCTCTCACACAGTCTCTCACATTCTCTCACACATTCTCTAACAGTCTCTCTCACACAGTCTCTCTCACAGTCTCTCTCACAGTCTCTCACACGGTCTTTCATACAGACTCTCACACAGTCTCTCTCACAGTCTCTCCTACAGTCTCTCTCACACAGTCTCTCACACAGTCTTTCATACATTCTCTCTCACACAGTCTCTCACACAGTCTTTCATACATTCTATCTCACACAGTCTCTCACAGTGAGACTCTCTCGTACATTCTCTCTCACAGACTCCGTACATTCTCTCTCACACAGTCTCTCACACAGTCTCACACACACTCTCTCACAGTCTCTCACACACAGTCTCTCACACAGTCTCTCTCACAGTCTCTCTCACAGTCTCTCACACATTCTCTCAGTCTCTCTCACACAGTCTCACACAGTCTCACACACAGTCTCTCTCACACAGTCTCTCGTAAATTCTCTCTCACACACAGTCTCTCTCACAGTCTCTCGCACAGTCTCTGACAGTCTCTCTCACAGTCTCTATCACACAGGCTCTCTAACACCGTCTCACACACAGTCTCTCACATTGTCTCTCACACACAGTCTCTCACAGTCTCTCTCACACAGTCTCTCACACACAGTCTGTCACACACTCTCTGTCACACAGTCTCTCACTCAGTCTCTCACACAGTCTCTCTCACAGAGTCTCTCTCACACAGTCTCTCTCACACAGTCTTTCATACAGACTCTCACACAGTCTCCCTCACAGTCTCTTACACACAGTCTCTCACACAGTTTCTCGTTCATTCTCTCTCACACAGTCTCTCACACAGTCTCTCATTCATTCTCTCTCACACAGTCTCTCACACACAGTCTCTCTCGTACATTCTCTCTCACAGACTCCGTACATTCTCTCTCACACAGTCTCTCACGCACAGTCTCTCGCACAGTCTCTCTCACACAGTCTCTCACAGAGTCTCTCGTACATTCTCTCTCACACAGTCTCTCACACAGAGCCTCTCTCGTACGTCCTCTCTCACACTCTCCGTACATTCTCTCTCACACAGTCTCTGACACAATCTTTCACACACAGTCTCTCACACACTGTCTCTTACACAGTCTCTCTCACAGAGTCTCTCACACACAGTCTCTCTCACAGTCTTTCACACAGTCTCTCTCACAGTCTCTCACACACAGTCACTCACAGTCTCTCACACAGTCTCTCTCACACAGTCTTTCGTACATCCTCTCTCACACAGTCTCTCACATTCTCTCACACAGTCTCTAACAGTCTCTCTCACACAGTCTCTCACACAGTCTCTCGTAGATTCTCTATCAAACAGTCTCTCACACACTGTCTCTCACACACAGTCTCTCACACAGTCTCTCTCACAGTCTCTCTCACACACAGTCTGTCTCACAGTCTCTCACAGTCTCTCTCACAGTCTCTCACACACAGTCACTCTCAGTCTCTCACATATTCTCTCGTACAGTCTCTCTCACACAGTCTTTCTCACAGTCTCTCACACAGTCTCTCGTACAGTCTCTCTCAGACAGTCTCTCACACAGTCTTTCTCACACAGTCTCTCACACACAGTTTCTCTCACACAGTCTTTCGTACATTCTCTCTCACAGTCTCTTACACACAGTCTCTCACACAGTCTCTCACATTCTCTAACAGTCTCTCTCACACAGTCTCTCTCACAGTCTCTCTCACAGTCTCTCACACGGTCTTTCATACAGACTCTCACACAGTCTCTCTCACAGTCTCTCCTACAGTCTCTCTCACACAGTCTCTCACACAGTCTTTCATACATTCTCTCTCACACAGTCTCTCACACAGAGCCTCTCTCGTACATTCTCTCTCACACAGTCCCTCGTACAGTCTCTCACACAGTCTCTCTCATAGTCTCTCACACAGTCCCACACACAGTCTCTCAAACAGTCTCTCTCACAGTCTTTCACACAGTCTCTCGTACATTCTCTCTCTCACAGTCTCTCACACATTCTATCAGTCTCGCTCACACAGTCTCACACAGTCTCTCTCACACAATCTCTCACACAGTCTCTCTCACAGTCTCTCTCACACAATCTCTCACACACAGTCTCTCACACAGTCTCTCTCACAGTCTCTCACACAGTCTCTCACACATTCTCTCAGTCTCTCTCACACAGTCTCACACACAGTCTCTCTCACACAGTCTCTCTCACACAGCCTGTCACACAGTCTCTCACACACAGACTCTCACACACAGACTCTCACACAGTCTCTCTCACAGTCTCTCACAGTCTCTCACAGTCTCTCTCACACAGTCTCTCACACACAGTCTTTCATACAGACTCACACAGTCTCTCTCACAGTCTCTCGTACATTCTCTCTCACACAGTCTCTCACACAATCTTTTACACACAGTCTCTCACACAGCCTCTGACACACAGTCTCTCTCACACAATTTCTCACACACAGTCTCTCTCGCAGTCTCTCTCACAGTCTCTCACACACAGTCACTCTCACACAGTCTCTCTCACAGTCTCTCGTAGATTCTCTATCAGTCTCTCACACACAGTCTCACACACACAGTCTCTCGTACAGTCTGTCACACAGTCTCTCTCACTCAGTCTCTCACACACAGTCTCTCACTCAGTCTCTCACACAGTCTCTCACACACAGTCTCTAACACAGTCTCTCTCACAGTCTCTCTCACAGTCTCTCACTCAGTCTCTCTCACACAGCCTGTCACACAGTTTCTGTCACACAGTCTCTCACTCACAGTCTCTCACACGGTCTCTCTCACACAGTCCTCACACAGTCTCTCTCACACAGTCTGTCTCACAGTCTCTCACAGTCTCTCTCACAGTCTCTCACACACAGTCACTCACAGTCTCTCTCACACAGTCTTTCGTACATTCTCTCTCACAGTCTCTCACACAGTCTCTCACATTCTCTCACACAGTCTCTAACACAGTCTCTCTCACACAGTCTCTCTCACAGTCTCTCACACACAGTCTTTCATACAGACTCTCACAGTCTCTCTCACAGTCTCTCGTACAGTCTCTCTCACACAGTCTCTCACACAGTCTTTCATACATTCTATCTCACACAGTCTCTCACACTGAGACTCTCTCGTACATTCTCTCTCACAGACTCCGTACATTCTCTCTCACACAGTCTCTCACACGGTCTCACACACACAGTATCTCTCACACAGTCTCTCACACAGTATCTCGTACATTCTCTCACACAGTCTCTCTCACACAGTCTCTCAGTCTCTCAGTCTCTCGTACATTCTCTCTCAAACAGTCTCTCACACACAGTCTCTCTCACAGTCTCTCTCACACAGTCTCTCGTACATTCTCTCTCACACACAGTCTCTGTCACAGTCTCTCGCACAGTCTCTGACACAGTCTCTCCTACAGTCTCTCTCACAGTCTCTATCACACAGGCTAACACCGTCTCACACACAGTCTCTCACGTAGCCTCTCACACACAGTCTCTCACAGTCTCTCTCACACAGTCTCTCACACACAGTCTGTCACACACTCTCTCTCACACAGTCTCTCACTCAGTCTCTCACACAGTCTCTCTCACAGTCTCTCTCACACAGTCTCTCTCACACAGTCTCTCACACAGTCTCTCTCACAGTCTCTCACACAGTCTCTCACAGTCTCTCTCACAATCTCTCACACACAGTCTCTCTCAGTCTCTCACACAATCTATCGTACAGTCTCTCTCACAGTCTCTCTCACACAGTCTTTCTCACAGTCTCTCACACAGTCTCTCGTACAGTCTCTCTCAGAGAGTCTCTCACACAGTCTCTCACACAGTCTCTCGTAGTCTCTCTCACACAGTCTCTCACTGTCTCTCACACAGTCTCTCTCACAGTCTCTCACACAGTCTCTCTCACAGTCTCTCACACAGTCTCTCTCACAGTCTCTCTCACACAGTCTCTCTCACAGTCTCTCTCACACAGTCTCTCACACACAGTCTCTCTCACAGTCTCTCTCACACACAGTCTCTCTCACAGTATCTCACAGTCTCTCGTACACTCTTTCTCACAGAGTCTCTCTCACACACATTCTTTCACACAGTCTCTCACACACAGTCTCTCTCAGTCTCTCACACAGTCTCTCGTATAGTCTCTCTCACAGTCTCTCTCACACAGTCTTTCTCACAGTCTCTCATACAGTCTCTCTCAGACAGTCTCTCACACAGTCTCTCTCACTCAGTCTCTCACAGTCTCTCTCACAGAGTCTCTCTCACACAGACTCTCTCACACAGTCTCTCACACAGTCTCTCTCACAGTCTCTCACACAGTCTCTCACAGTCTCTCTCACAATCTCTCACACACAGTCTCTCTCAGTCTCTCACACAATCTCTCGTACAATCTCTCTGTCTCTCTCACACAGTCTTTCTCACAGTCTCTCACACAGTCTCTCATACAGTCTCTCTCAGAGAGTCTCTCACACAGTCTCTCTCACACAGTCTCTCATAGTCTCTCTCACACAGTCTCTCACACACTGTCTCTCACACAGTCTCTCACACAGTCTCTCTCACAGTCTCTCTCACACAGTCTCTCACACAGTCTTTCTCACAGAGTCTCTCTCACACACATTCTTTCACACAGTCTCTCACACAGTCTCTCACACACAGTCTCTCTCAGTCTCTCACACAGTCTCTCGTATAGTCTCTCTCACAGTCTCTCTCACACAGTCTTTCTCACAGTCTCTCATACAGTCTCTCTCACAGTTTCTCTCACACAGTCTCTCTCACACAGTCTCTCGTACATTCTCTCTCACACAGTCTCTCACACACAGACTCTCACACAGTCTCTCTCACAGTCTCTCACAGTCTCTCACACAGTCTCTCACACACAGTCTTTCATACAGACTCACACAGTGTCTCTCACAGTCTCTCGTACATTCTCTCTCACACAGTCTCTCACACAATCTTTTACACACAGTCTCTCACACAGCCTCTGACACACAGTCTCTCTCACACACAGTCTCTCTCACAGTCTCTCACACACAGTCACTCTCACAGTCTCTCTCACAGTCTCTCGTAGATTCTCTATCAGTCTCTCACACACAGTCTCACACACACAGTCTGTCACACAGTCTCTCTCACTCAGTCTCTCACACACAGTCTCTCACTCAGTCTCTCACACAGTCTCTCTCACAGTCTCTCTCACAGTCTCTCACTCAGTCTCTCACAGTCTCTCTCACACAACCTGTCACACAGTTTCTCTCACACAGTCTCTCACTCACAGTCTCTCACACGGTCTCTCTCACACAGTCCTCACACAGTCTCTCTCACACAGTCTGTCTCACAGTCTCTCTCACAGTCTCTCACACACAGTCACTCACAGTCTCTCTCACACAGTTTCTCTCACACAGTCTTTCGTACATTCTCTCTCACACAGTCTCTCACACACAGTCTCTCACACAGTCTCTCACATTCTCTCACACAGTCTCTAACACAGTCTCTCTCACAGTCTCTCTCACAGTCTCTCACACACAGTCTTTCATAGAGACTCGCACAGTCTCTCTCACAGTCTCTCGTACAGTCTCTCTCACACAGTCTCTCACACTGAGACTCTCTCGTACATTCTCTCTCACAGACTCCGTACATTTTCTCTCACACAGTCTCTCACACGGTCTCACACACACAGTATCTCTCACACAGTCTCTCACACAGTATCTCGTACATTCTCTCACACAGTCTCTCTCACAGTCTCTCTCACACAGTCTCTCGTACATTCTCTCTCACACACAGTCTCTGTCACAGTCTCTCGCACAGTCTCTGACACATTCTCTCCTACAGTCTCTCTCACAGTCTCTATCACACAGGCTCTCTAACACCGTCTCACACACAGTCTCTCACATAGCCTCTCACACACAGTCTCTCACACAGTCTCTCTCACAGTCTCTCACTCACAGTCTCTCACACAGTCTCTCTCACACAGTCTCTCTCACACAGTCTCTCTCACAGTCTCTCTCACACAGTCTCTCACACACAGTCTCTCACACAGTCTCTCTCACAGTCTCTCTCACACACAGTCTCTCTCACAGTATCTCACAGTCTCTCGTACAGTCTTTCTCACAGAGTCTCTCTCACACACATTCTTTCACACAGTCTCTCACACAGTCTCTCACACACAGTCTCTCTCAGTCTCTCACAGAGTCTCTCGTATAGTCTCTCTCACAGTCTTTCTCACAGTCTCTCATACAGTCTCTCTCAGACAGTCTCTCACACAGTCTCTCTCACACAGTCTCTCTCACAGTCTCTCATACAGTCTCTCTCACGGTTTCTCTCACACAGTCTCTCTCACACAGTCTCTCGTACATTCTCTGTCACACAGTGTCTCACACACAGACTCTCACAGAGTCTCTCTCACAGTCCTCTCACACAGTCTCTCACACAGTCTCTCTCACAGTCTCTCACTCACAGTCTCTCACACAGTCTCTCTCACATAGTCTCTCTCACAGTCTCTCTCACAGTCTCTCTCACACAGTCTCTCACACACAGTCTCTCTCACAGTCTCTCTCACACACAGTCTCTCTCACAGTATCTCACAGTCTCTCGTACAGTCTTTCTCACAGAGTCTCTCTCACACACAATCTTTCACACAGTCTCTCACACAGTCTCTCACACACAGTCTCTCTCAGTCTCTCACACAGGTCTCTCGTATAGTCTCCCTCAGTCTCTCTCACACAGTCTTTCTCACAGTCTCTCATACAGTCTCTCTCAGACAGTCTCTCACACAGTCTCTCTCACTCAGTCTCTCACACAGTCTCTCTCACAGAGTCTCTCTCACAGAGCCTCTCTCACACAGTCTCTCTCACACAGTCTCTCACACAGTCTCTCTCACAGTCTCTCACACAGTCTCTCACAGTCTCTCTCACAATCTCTCACACACAGTCTCTCTCAGTCTCTCACACAGTCTCTCGTACAGTCTCTCTCAGAGAGTCTCTCACACAGTCTCTCTCACACAGTCTCTCGTAGTCTCTCTCACACAGTCTCTCACACACTGTCTCTCACACAGTCTCTCACACAGTCTCTCTCACAGTCTCTCACACAGTCTCTCTCACACAGTCTCTCTCACAGTCTCTCTCACACCGTCTCTCTCACAGTCTCTCTCACACAGTCTCTCACACACAGTCTCTCACACAGTCTCTCTTACAGTCTCTCTCACACACAGTCTCTCTCACAGTATCTCACAGTCTCTCGTACAGTCTTTCTCACAGAGTCTCTCTCACACACATTCTTTCACACAGTCTCTCACACAGTCTCTCACACACAGTCTCTCTCAGTCTCTCACACAGTCTCTCGTATAGTCTCTCTCACAGTCTTTCTCACAGTCTCTCATACAGTCTCTCTCAGACAGTCTCTCACACAGTCTCTCTCACAGTCTCTCACACAGTCTCTCTCACAATCTCTCACACAGTTTCTCACAGTCTCTCTCACAATCTCTCACACACAGTCTCTCTCAGTCTCTCACACAATCTCTCGTACAGTCTCTCAGTCTCTCTCACACAGTCTTTCTCACAGTCTCTCACACAGTCTCTCGTACAGTCTCTCTCAGAGAGTCTCTCACACAGTCTCTCTCACACAGTCTCTCGTAGTCTCTCTCACACAGTCTCTCACACACTGTCTCTCACACAGTCTCTCACACAGTCTCTCTCACAGTCTCTCACTCACAGTCTCTCACACAGTCTCTCTCACAGTCTCTCTCACACAGTCTCTCACACACAGTCTCTCACACAGTCTCTCTCACAGTCTCTCTCACACACAGTCTCTCTCACAGTATCTCACAGTCTCTCGTACAGTCTTTCTCACAGAGTCTCTCTCACACACATTCTTTCACACAGTCTCTCACACAGTCTCTCACACACAGTCTCTCTCAGTCTCTCACACAGTCTCTCGTATAGTCTCTCTCACAGTCTTTCTCACAGTCTCTCATACAGTCTCTCTCAGACAGTCTCTCACACAGTCTCTCTCACACAGTCTCTCTCACAGTCTCTCATACAGTCTCTCTCACGGTTTCTCTCACACAGTCTCTCGTACATTCTCTCTCACACACAGACTCTCACACAGTCTCTCTCACAGTCTCTCACAGTCTCTCACACAGTCTCTCACACACAGTCTTTCATACAGACTCACACAGTCTCTCTCACAGTCTCTCATACATTCTCTCTCACAATCTTTTACACACAGTCTCTCACACAGCCTCTGACACACAGTCTCTCTCACACAATTTCTCACACAGTCTCTCTCACAGTCTCCCTCACAGTCTCTCACTCACAGTCACTCTCACACAGTCTCTCTCACAGTCTCTCGTAGATTCTCTATCAAACAGTCTCTCACACACAGTCTCTCGTACAGTCTGTCACACAGTCTCTCTCACTCATGCTCTCACACACAGTCTCTCACTCAGTCTCTCACACAGTCTCTCACACACAGTCTCTCACACAGTCTCTAACACAGTCTCTCTCACAGTCTCTCTCACAGTCTCTCACTCAGTCTCTCACAGACTCTCTCTCATAGCCTGTCACACAGTTTCTCTCACACATTCTCTCACTCACAGTCTCTCACACGGTCTCTCTCACACAGTCCTCACACAGTCTCTCTCACACAGTCTGTCTCACAGTCTCTCACAGTCTCTCTCACAGTCTCTCACACACAGTCACTCACAGTCTCTCTCACACAGTTTCTCTCACACAGTCTTTCGTACATTCTCTCTCACACAGTCTCTCACACACAGTCTCTCACACAGTCTCTCACATTCTCTCACACAGTCTCTAACACAGTCTCTCTCACACAGTCTCTCTCACAGTCTCTCTCACAGTCTCTCAAACACAGTCTTTCATACAGACTCTCACAGTCTCTCTCACAGTCTCTCGTACAGTCTCTCTCACACAGTCTCTCACACAGTCTTTCATACATTCTATCTCACACAGTCTCTCACACTGAGCCTCTCTCGTACATTCTCTCTCACAGACTCCGTACATTCTCTCTCACACACTCTCACACGGTCTCACACACACAGTATCTCTCACACAGTCTCTCACACAGTATCTCGTACATTCTCTCACACAGTCTCTCTCACACAGTCTCTCAGTCTCTCGTACATTCTCTCTCAAACAGTCTCTCACACACAGTCTCTCGCACAGTCTCTGACACAGTCTCTCACACAGTCTGTCACACACTCTCTCTCACACAGTCTCTCTCACACAGTCTCTCACACAGCCTCTCTCAGTCTCTCACACAGTCTCTCACAGTTTTCCTCACAATCTCTCACACAGTCTCTCTCAGTCTCTCACACAATCTCTCGTACAGTCTCTCTCACACAGTCTTTCTCACAGTCTCTCACACAGTCTCTCGTACAGTCTCTCTCAGAGAGTCTCTCACACAGTCTCTCTCACACAGTCTCTCGTAGTCTCTCTCACACAGTTTCTCACACACTGTCTCTCACACAGTCTCTCTCACAGTCTCTCACACAGTCTCTCTCACAGTCTCTCACTCACAGTCTCTCACACAGTCTCTCACATAGTCTCTCTCAGTCTCTCTCACAGTCTCTCTCACACAGTCTCTCTCACAGTCTCTCTCACACAGTCTCTCACACACAGTCTCTCACACACAGTCTCTCACACACAGTCTCTCTCACAGTCTCTCTCACACACAGTCTCTCTCACAGTATCTCACAGTCTCTCGTACAGTCTTTCTCACAGAGTCTCTCTCACACACATTCTTTCACACAGTCTCTCACACAGTCTCTCACACAGTCTCTCTCAGTCTCTCACACAGTCTCTCGTATTGTCTCTCTCACAGTCTCTCTCACACAGTCTTTCTCACAGTCTCTCATACAGTCTCTCTCAGACAGTCTCTCACACAGTCTCTCTCACAGTCTCTCATACAGTCTCTCTCTCAGTTTCTCTCACACAGTCTCTCTCACAGTCTCTCTCACACAGTCTCTCTCACACAGTCTCTCACACACAGTCTCTCTCACAGTCTCTCTCTCACACAGTCTTTCTCACAGTCTCTCAAACAGTCTCTCGTACTGTCTCTCTCAGAGAGTCTCTCACACAGTCTCTCTCACACAGTCTCTCGTAGTCTCTCTCACACAGTCTCTCACACACTGTCTCTCACACAGTCTCTCACACAGTCTCTCTCACAGTCTCTCACTCACAGTCTCTCACACAGTCTCTCTCACACAGTCTCTCTCACAGTCTCTCTCACACAGTCTCTCTCACAGTCTCTCACACAGTCTCTCACACAGTCTCTCTCACAGTCTCTCACTCACAGTCTCTCACACAGTCTCTCACATAGTCTCTCTCAGTCTCTCTCACAGTCTCTCTCACACAGTCTCTCACACACAGTCTCTCACACACAGTCTCTCTCACAGTCTCTCTCACACACAGTCTCTCTCACAGTATCTCACAGTCTCTCGTACAGTCTTTCTCACAGTCTCTCTCACACACATTCTTTCACACAGTCTCTCACACAGTCTCTCACAGTCTCTCACACAGTCTCTCTCAGTCTTTCACACAGTCTCTCGTATAGTCTCTCTCACAGTCTCTCTCACACAGTCTTTCTCACAGTCTCTCATACAGTCTCTCTCAGACAGTCTCTCACACAGTCTCTCTCACAGTCTCTCATACAGTCTCTCTCACAGTTTCTCTCACACAGTCTCTCTCACACAGTCTCTCGTATAGTCTCTCTCACAGTCTCTCTCACACAGTCTTTCTCACAGTCTCTCATACAGTCTCTCTCAGACAGTCTCTCACACAGTCTCTCTCACAGTCTCTCACACAGTCTCTCTCACAGTCTCTCACTCACAGTCTCTCACACAGTCTCTCTCACATAGTCTCTCACACAGTCTCTCTCACAGTCTCTCTCACACAGTCTCTCTCACACAGTCTCTCACACACAGTCTCTCTCACAGTCTCTCTCTCACACAGTCTTTCTCACAGTCTCTCAAACAGTCTCTCGTACTGTCTCTCTCAGAGAGTCTCTCACACAGTCTCTCTCACACAGTCTCTCGTAGTCTCTCTCACACAGTCTCTCACACACTGTCTCTCACACAGTCTCTCACACAGTCTCTCTCACAGTCTCTCACTCACAGTCTCTCACACAGTCTCTCTCAGTCTCTCTCACACAGTCTCTCACACAGTCTCTCTCACAGTCTCTCACACAGTCTCTCACACAGTCTCTCTCACAGTCTCTCACTCACAGTCTCTCACACAGTCTCTCACATAGTCTCTCTCAGTCTCTCTCACAGTCTCTCTCACACAGTCTCTCTCACAGTCTCTCTCACACAGTCTCTCACACACAGTCTCTCACACACAGTCTCTCTCACAGTCTCTCTCACACACAGTCTCTCTCACAGTATCTCACAGTCTATCGTACAGTCTTTCTCACAGAGTCTCTCTCACACACATTCTTTCACACAGTCTCTCACACAATCTCTCTCAGTCTTTCACACAGTCTCTCGTATAGTCTCTCTCACAGTCTCTCTCACACAGTCTTTCTCACAGTCTCTCATACAGTCTCTCTCAGACAGTCTCTCACACAGTCTCTCACACAGTCTCTCTCACAGTCTCTCATACAGTCTCTCTCACAGTTTCTCTCACACAGTCTCTCTCACACAGTCTCTCGTACATTCTCTCTCACACAGTCTCTCACACACAGACTCTCACACAGTCTCTCTCACAGTCTCTCACAGTCTCTCACACAGTCTCTCTCACACAGTCTCTCACACACAGTCTTTCATACAGACTCACACAGTCTCTCTCACAGTCTCTCGTACATTCTCTCTCACACAGTCTCTCACACAATCTTTTACACACAGTCTCTCACACAGCCTCTGACACACAGTCTCTCTCACACAATTTCTCACACACAGTCTCTCTCACAGTCTCCCTCACAGTCTCTCACACACAGTCACTCTCACACAGTCTCTCGTACAGTCTGTCACACAGTCTCTCTCACTCAGTCTCTCACACACAGTCTCTCACTCAGTCTCTCACACACAGTCTCTCACTCAGTCTCTCACACAGTCTCTCACACACAGTCTCTCTCACAGTCTCTCTCACAGTCTCTCACTCAGTCTCTCACAGTCTCTCTCACACAGCCTGTCACACAGTTTCTCTCACACAGTCTCTCACTCACAGTCTCTCACACGGTCTCTCTCACACAGTCCTCACACAGTCTCTCTCACACAGTCTGTCTCACAGTCTCTCTCACAGTCTCTCACACACAGTCACTCACAGTCTCTCTCACACAGTTTCTCTCACACAGTCTTTCGTACATTATCTCTCACACAGTCTCTCACACACAGTCTCTCACATTCTCTCACACAGTCTCTAACACAGTCTCTCTCACACAGTCTCTCTCACAGTCTCTCACACACAGTCTTTCATACAGACTCTCACAGTCTCTCTCACAGTCTCTCGTACAGTCTCTCTCACACAGTCTCTCACACAGTCTTTCATACATTCTATCTCACACAGTCTCTCACACTGAGCCTCTCTCGTACATTCTCTCTCACAGACTCCGTACATTCTCTCTCACACACTCTCACACGGTCTCACACACACAGTATCTCTCACACAGTATCTCGTACATTCTCTCACACAGTCTCTCAGTCTCTCGTACAGTCTCTCTCAAACAGTCTCTCACACACAGTCTCTCTCACAGTCTCTCTCACACAGTCTCTCGTACATTCTCTCTTACACACAGTCTCTGTCACAGTCTCTCGCACAATCTCTGACACAGTCTCTCCTACAGTCTCTCTCACAGTCTCTATCACACAGGCTCTCTAACACCGTCTCACATACAGTCTCTCACATAGCCTCTCACACACAGTCTCTCACAGTCTCTCTCAGTCTCTCACACAGTCTGTCACACACTCTCTCTCACACAGTCTCTCACTCAGTCTCTCACACAGTCTCTCTCACAGAGTCTCTCTCACACAGTCTCTCTCACAGTCTCTCACACAGTCTCTCTCACAGTCTCTCACACAGTCTCTCACAGTCTCTCTCACAATCTCTCACACAGTCTCTCTCAGTCTCTCACACAATCTCTCGTACAGTCTCTTTCACAGTCTCTCTCACACAGTCTTTCTCAAAGTCTCTCACACAGTCTCTCGTACAGTCTCTCTCAGAGAGTCTCTCACACAATCTCTCTCACACAGTCTCTCGTAGTCTCTCTCACACAGTTTCTCACACACTGTCTCTCACACAGTCTCTCTCACAGTCTCTCACACAGTCTCTCACACAGTCTCTCTCACAGTCTCTCACTCACAGTCTCTCACACAGTCTCTCTCACATAGTCTCTCTCACAGTCTCTCTCACACAGTCTCTCACACACAGTCTCTCTCACAGTCTCTCTCTCACACAGTCTTTCTCACAGTCTCTCAAACAGTCTCTCGTACTGTCTCTCTCAGAGAGTCTCTCACACAGTCTCTCTCACACAGTCTCTCATAGTCTCTCTCACACAGCCTCTCACACACTGTCTCTCACACAGTCTCTCACACAGTCTCTCTCACAGTCTCTCACTCACAGTCTCTCACACAGTCTCTCTCACACAGTCTCTCTCACAGTCTCTCTCACACAGTCTCTCACACAGTCTTTCTCACAGTCTCTCTCACACAGTCTCTCACACACAGTCTCTCACACAGTCTCTCTCACAGTCTCTCTCACACACAGTCTCTCTCACAGTATCTCACAGTCTCTCGTACAGTCTTTCTCACAGAGTCTCTCTCACACACATTCTTTCACACAGTCTCTCACACAGCCTCTCACACACAGTCTCTCTCAGTCTCTCACACAGTCTCTCGTATAGTCTCTCTCACAGTCTTTCTCACAGTCTCTCATACAGTCTCTCTCAGACAGTCTCTCACACAGTCTCTCTCACACAGTCTCTCTCACAGTCTCTCATACAGTCTCTCTCACAGTTTCTCTCACACAGTCTCTCGTACATTCTCTCTCACACAGTCTCTCACACACAGACTCTCACACAGTCTCTCTCACAGTCTCTCACAGTCTCTCACACAGTCTCTCTAACACAGTCTCTCACACACAGTCTTTCATACAGACTCACACAGTCTCTCTCACGGTCTCTCGTACATTCTCTCTCACACAGTCTCTCACACAATCTTTTACACACAGGCTCTCACACAGCCTCTGACACACAGTCTCTCTCACACAATTTCTCACTCACAGTCTCCCTCACAGTCTCTCTCACACAGTCTCTCTCACAGTCTCTCGTAGATTCTCTATCAAACAGTCTCTCACACACAGTCTCACACACACAGTCTCTCGTACAGTCTGTTACACAGTCTCTCTCACTCAGTCTCTCACACTCAGTCTCTCACTCAGTCTCTCACACAGTCTCTCACACACAGTCTCTCACACAGTCTCTAACACAGTCTCTCTCACAGTCTCTCTCACAATCTCTCACTCAGTCTCTCACAGTCACTCTCACACAGCCTGTCACACAGTTTCTCTCACACAGTCTCTCACTCACAGTCTCTCACACGGTCTCTCTCACACAGTCCTCACACACTCTCTCTCACACAGTCTGTCTCACAGTCTCTCACAGTCTCTCTCACAGTCTCTCACACACAGTCACTCACAGTCTCTCTCACACAGTTTCTCTCACAGTCTTTCGTACATTCTCTCTCACACAGTCTCTCACACACAGTCTCTCACACAGTCTCTCACATTCTCTCACACAGTCTCTAACACAGTCTCTCTCACAGTCTCTCTCACAGTCTCTCACACACAGTCTTTCATACAGACTCTCACAGTCTCTCTCACAGTCTCTCGTACAGTCTCTCTCACACAGTCTCTCACACAGTCTTTCATACATTCTATCACACACAGTCTCTCACACTGAGCCTCTCTCGTACATTCTCTCTCACAGACTCCGTACATTCTCTCTCACACACTCTCACACGGTCTCACACACACAGTATCTCTCACACAGTATCTCGTACATTCTCTCACACAGTCTCTCTCACACAGTCTCTCAGTCTCTCGTACATTCTCTCTCAAACAGTCTCTCACACACAGTCTCTCTCACAGTCTCTCTCACACAGTCTCTCGTACATTCTCTCTTACACACAGTCTCTGTCACAGTCTCTCGCACAGTCTCTGACACAGTCTCTCCTACAGTCTCTCTCACAGTCTCTATCACACAGGCTCTCTAACACCGTCTCACACACAGTCTCTCACATAGCCTCTCACACACAGTCTCTCACAGTCTCTCTCAGTCTCTCACACAGTCTGTCACACACTCTCTCTCACACAGTCTCTCACTCAGTCTCTCACACAGTCTCTCTCACAGAGTCTCTCTCACACAGTCTCTCTCACACAGTCTCTCACACAGTCTCTCTCACAGTCTCTCACACAGTCTCTCACAGTCTCTCTCACAATCTCTCACACAGTCTCTCTCAGTCTCTCACACAATCTCTCGTACAGTCTCTCTCACAGTCTCTCTCACACAGTCTTTCTCACAGTCTCTCACACAGTCTCTCGTACAGTCTCTCTCAGAGAGTCTCTCACACAGTCTCTCTCACACAGTCTCTCGTAGTCTCTCTCACACAGTTTCTCACACACTGTCTCTCACACAGTCTCTCTCACAGTCTCTCACACAGTCTCTCACACAGTCTCTCACACAGTCTCTCTCACAGTCTCTCACTCACAGTCTCTCACACAGTCTCTCTCACATAGTCTCTCTCACAGTCTCTCTCACAGTCTCTCTCACACAGTCTCTCTCACAGTCTCTCTCACACAGTCTCTCACACACAGTCTCTCACACACAGTCTCTCTCACAGTCTCTCTCACACACAGTCTCTCTCACAGTATCTCACAGTCTCTCGTACAGTCTTTCTCACAGTCTCTCACACAGTCTCTCGTACAGTCTCTCTCAGAGAGTCTCTCACACAGTCTCTCGTAGTCTCTCTCACACAGTCTCTCACACACTGTATCTCACACAGTCTCACAGTCTCTCACTCACAGTCTCTCACACAGTCTCTCTCACAGTCTCTCTCACACAGTCTCTCACACACAGTCTCTCTCACAGTATCTCACAGTCTCTCGTACAGTCTTTCTCACAGAGTCTCTCTCACACACATTCTTTCACACAGTCTCTCACACAGTCTCTCACACACAGTCTCTCTCAGTCTCTCACACAGTCTCTCGTATAGTCTCTCTCACACAGTCTTTCTCACAGTCTCTCATACAGTCTCTCTCAGACAGTCTCTCACACAGTCTCCTTCACTCAGTCTCTCACACAGTCTCTCTCACAGAGTCTCTCTCACACAGTCTCTCTCACACAGTCTCTAACACAGTCTCTCTCACAGTCTCTCACAGTCTCTCTCACAATCTCTCACACACAGTCTCTCTCAGTCTCTCACACAATCTCTCGTACAGTCTCTCTCAGTCTCTCTCACACAGTCTTTCTCACAGTCTCTCACACAGTCTCTCGTACAGTCTCTCTCAGAGAGTCTCTCACACAGTCTCTCGTAGTCTCTCTCACACAGTCTCTCACACACTGTATCTCACACAGTCTCACAGTCTCTCACTCACAGTCTCTCACACAGTCTCTCTCACAGTCTCTCTCACACAGTCTCTCACACACAGTCTCTCTCACAGTATCTCACAGTCTCTCGTACAGTCTTTCTCACAGAGTCTCTCTCACACACATTCTTTCACACAGTCTCTCACACAGTCTCTCACACACAGTCTCTCTCAGTCTCTGACACAGTCTCTCGTATAGTCTCTCTCACAGTCTCTCACACAGTCTTTCTCACAGTCTCTCATACAGTCTCTCTCAGACAGTCTCTCACACAGTCTCTCTCACTCAGTCTCTCACACAGTCTCTCACACACAGTCTCTCTCACAGTCTCTCTCACACAGTCTCTCGTACATTCTCTCTCACACACAGTCTCTGTCACAGTCTCTCGCACAGTCTCTGACACAGTCTCTCACTCAGTCTCTCACACAGTCTCTCTCACAGAGTCTCTCTCACACAGTCTCTCTCACACAGTCTCTCTCAGTCTCTCACACAGTCTCTCACAGTCTCTCTCACAATCTCTCATACAGTCTCTCTCAGTCTCTCACACAATCTCTCGTACAGTCTCTCTCACAGTCTCTCTCACACAGTCTTTCTCACAGTCTCTCACACAGTCTCTCGTACAGTCTCTCTCAGAGAGTCTCTCACACAGTCTCTCTCACACAGTCTCTCGTAGTCTCTCTCACAGTTTCTCACACACTGTCTCTCACACAGTCTCTCACACAGTCTCTCTCACAGTCTCTCACTCACAGTCTCTCACACAGTCTCTCTCACATAGTCTCTCTCAGTCTCTCTCACAGTCTCTCTCACACAGTCTCTCTCACAGTCTCTCTCACACAGTCTCTCACACACAGTCTCTCACACACAGTCTCTCTCACAGTCTCTCTCACACAGTCTCTCTCACAGTATCTCACAGTCTCTCGTACAGTCTTTCTCACAGAGTCTCTCTCACACACATTCTTTCACACAGTCTCTCACACAGTCTCTCACACACAGTCTCTCGTATAGTCTCTCTCAGTCTCTCTCACACAGTCTTTCTCACAGTCTCTCATACAGTCTCTCTCAGACAGTCTCTCACACACTCTCTCACAGAGTCTCTCTCACAGTCTCTCTCACACAGTCTCTCACACAGTCTCTCTCACAGTCTCTCTCACAATCTCTCACACACAGTCTCTCTCAGTCTCTCACACAATCTCTCGTACAGTCTCTCTCAGAGAGCCTCTCACACAGTCTCTCTCACACAGTCTCTCGTAGTCTCTCTCACACAGTCTCTCACACACTGTCTCTCACACAGTCTCTCACACAGTCTCTCTCACAGTCTCTCACTCACAGTCTCTCTCACAGTCTCTCTCACACAGTCTCTCTCACAGTCTCTCACACAGTCTCTCGTACAGTCTCTCTCACAGAGTCTCTCTCACACAGTCTCTCACACACATTCTTTCACAGTCTCTCACACAGTCTCTCACAGTCTCTCTCACAATCTCTCACACAGTCTCTCTCAGTCTCTCACACAATCTCACGTACAGTCTCTCTCACAGTCTCTCTCACAGTCTTTCTCACAGTCTCTCACACAGTCTCTCGTACAGTCTCTCTCAGAGAGTCTCTCACACAGTCTCTCTCACGCAGTCTCTCGTAGTCTCTCTCACAGTTTCTCACACACTGTCTCTCACACAGTCTCTCACACAGTCTCTCACACAGTCTCTCTCACAGTCTCTCACTCACAGTCTCTCACACAGTCTCTCTCACAGTATCTCACAGTCTCTCGTACAGTCTTTCTCACAGAGTCTCTCTCACACACATTCTTTCACACAGTCTCTCACACACAGTCTCTCTCAGTCTCTCACACAGTCTCTCGTATAGTCTCTCTCAGTCTCTCTCACACAGTCTTTCTCACAGTCTCTCATACAGTCTCTCTCAGACAGTCTCTCACACAGTCTCTCTCACACAGTCTCTCTCACATAGTCTCTCTCAGTCTCTCTCACAGTCTCTCTCACACAGTCTCTCTCACAGTCTCTCTCACACAGTCTCTCACACACAGTCTCTCACACACAGTCTCTCTCACAGTCTCTCTCACACACAGTCTCTCTCACAGTATCTCACAGTCTCTCGTACAGTCTTTCTCACAGATTCTCTCTCACACACATTCTTTCACACAGTCTCTCACACACAGTCTCTCTCAGTCTCTCACACAGTCTCTCGTATAGTCTCTCTCAGTCTCTCTCACACAGTCTTTCTCACAGTCTCTCATACAGTCTCTCTCAGACAGTCTCTCACACAGTCTCTCTCACACAGTCTCTCTCACAGAGTCTCTCTCACAGTCTCTCTCACACAGTCTTTCTCAAAGTCTCTCACACAGTCTCTCGTACAGTCTCTCTCAGAGAGTCTCTCACACAGTCTCTCTCACACAGTCTCTCGTAGTCTCTCTCACACAGTTTCTCTCACACAGTCTCTCACACAGTCTCTCTCACAGTCTCTCACTCACAGTCTCTCACACAGTCTCTCTCACATAGTCTCTCTCACAGTCTCTCTCTCACACAGTCTTTCTCACAGTCTCTCAAACAGTCTCTCGTACTGTCTCTCTCAGAGAGTCTCTCACACAGTCTCTCTCACACAGTCTCTCGTAGTCTCTCTCACACAGTCTCTCACACACTGTCTCTCACACAGTCTCTCACAGTCTCTCTCACAGTCTCTCTCACACAGTCTCTCACACAGTCGCTCTCACAGTCTCTCACACAGTCTCTCTCACAGTCTCTCACTCACAGTCTCTCACACAGTCTCTCACATAGTCTCTCTCAGTCTCTCTCACAGTCTCTCTCACAGTCTCTCTCACACAGTCTCTCACACACAGTCTCTCACACACAGTCTCTCTCACAGTCTCTCTCACACACAGTCTCTCTCACAGTATCTCACAGTCTCTCGTACAGTCTTTCTCACAGAGTCTCTCTCACACACATTCTTTCACACAGTCTCTCACACAGTCTCTCACACAGTCTCTCTCAGTCTCTCACACAGTCTCTCGTATAGTCTCTCTCACAGTCTCTCTCACACAGTCCTTCTCACAGTCTCTCATACAGTCTCTCTCAGACAGTCTCTCACACAGTCTCTCTCACAGTCTCTCATACAGTCTCTCTCACAGTTTCTCTCACACAGTCTCTCTCACACAGTCTCTCGTACATTCTCTCTCACACAGTCTCTCACACACAGACTCTCACACAGTCTCTCTCACAGTCTCTCACAGTCTCTCACACAGTCTCTCTCACACAGTCTCTCACACACAGTCTTTCATACTGACTCACACAGTCTCTCTCACAGTCTCTCGTACATTCTCTCTCACACAGTCTCTCACACAATCTTTTACACACAGTCTCTCACACAGCCTCTGACACACAGTCTCTCTCACACAATTTCTCACACACAGTCTCTCTCACAGTCTCCCTCACAGTCTCTCACACACAGTCACTCTCACACAGTCTCTCTCACAGTCTCTCGTAGATTCTCTATCAGTCTCTCACACACAGTCTCACACACACAGTCTCTCGTACAGTCTGTCACACAGTCTCTCTCACTCAGTCTCTCACACACAGTCTCTCACTCAGTCTCTCACACAGTCTCTCACACACAGTCTCTCTCACAGTCTCTCTCACAGTCTCTCACTCAGTCTCTCACAGTCTCTCTCACACAGCCTGTCACACAGTTTCTCTCACACAGTCTCTCACTCACAGTCTCTCACACGGTCTCTCTCACACAGTCCTCAAACAGTCTCTCTCACACAGTCTGTCTCACAGTCTCTCACAGTCTCTCTCACAGTCTCTCACACACAGTCACTCACAGTCTCTCTCACACAGTTTCTCTCACACAGTCTTTCGTACATTCTCTCTCACACAGTCTCTCACACACAGTCTCTCACACAGTCTCTCACATTCTCTCACACAGTCTCTAACACAGTCTCTCTCACACAGTCTCTCTCACAGTCTCTCTCACAGTCTCTCACACACAGTCTTTCATACAGACTCTCACAGTCTCTCTCACAGTCTCTCGTACAGTCTCTCTCACACAGTCTCTCACACAGTCTTTCATACATTCTATCTCACACAGTCTCTCACACTGAGCCTCTCTCGTACATTCTCTCTCACAGACTCCGTACATTCTCTCTCACACACTCTCACACGGTCTCACACACACAGTATCTCTCACACAGTATCTCGTACATTCTCTCACACAGTCTCTCAGTCTCTCGTACATTCTCTCTCAAACAGTCTCTCACACACAGTCTCTCTCACAGTCTCTCTCACACAGTCTCTCGTACATTCTCTCTTACACACAGTCTCTGTCACAGTCTCTCGCACAGTCTCTGACACAGTCTCTCCTACAGTCTCTCTCACAGTCTCTATCACACAGGCTCTTTAACACCGTCTCACATACAGTCTCTCACATAGCCTCTCACACACAGGCTCTCACAGTCTCTCTCAGTCTCTCACACAGTCTGTCACACACTCTCTCTCACACAGTCTCTCACTCAGTCTCTCACACAGTCTCTCTCACAGAGTCTCTCTCACACAGTCTCTCTCACACAGTCTCTCACACAGTCTCTCTCACAGTCTCTCACACAGTCTCTCACAGTCTCTCTCACAATCTCTCACACAGTCTCTCTCAGTCTCTCACACAATCTCTCGTACAGTCTCTCTCACAGTCTCTCTCACACAGTCTTTCTCGAAGTCTCTCACACAGTCTCTCGTACAGTCTCTCTCAGAGAGTCTCTCACACAGTCTCTCTCACACAGTCTCTCGTAGTCTCTCTCACACACTGTCTCTCACACAGTCTCTCACACAGTCTCTCTCACAGTCTCTCACTCACAGTCTCTCACACAGTCTCTCTCACACAGTCTCTCTCACAGTCTCTCTCACACAGTCTCTCACACAGTCTCTCTCACAGTCTCTCTCACACAGTCTCTCACACACAGTCTCTCACACAGTCTCTCTCACAGTCTCTCTCACACACAGTCTCTCTCACAGTATCTCACAGTCTCTCGTACAGTCTTTCTCACAGAGTCTCTCTCACACACATTCTTTCACACAGTCTCTCACACAGCCTCTCACACACAGTCTCTCTCAGTCTCTCACACAGTCTCTCGTATAGTCTCTCTCACAGTCTTTCTCACAGTCTCTCATACAGTCTCTCTCAGACAGTCTCTCACACAGTCTCTCTCACAGTCTCTCATACAGTCTCTCTCACAGTTTCTCTCACACAGTCTCTCGTACATTCTCTCTCACACAGTCTCTCACACACAGACTCTCACACAGTCTCTCTCACAGTCTCTCACAGTCTCTCACACAGTCTCTCTAACACAGTCTCTCACACACAGTCTTTCATACAGACTCACACAGTCTCTCTCACGGTCTCTCGTACATTCTCTCTCACACAGTCTCTCACACAATCTTTTACACACAGTCTCTCACACAGCCTCTGACACACAGTCTCTCTCACACAATTTCTCACACACAGTCTCTCTCACAGTCTCCCTCACAGTCTCTCTCACACAGTCTCTCACACACAGTCTCTCACACAGTCTCTCTCACAGTCTCTCTCACACACAGTCTCTCTCACAGTATCTCACAGTCTCTCGTACAGTCTTTCTCACAGAGTCTCTCTCACACACATTCTTTCACACAGTCTCTCACACAGCCTCTCACACACAGTCTCTCTCAGTCTCTCACACAGTCTCTCGTATAGTCTCTCTCACAGTCTTTCTCACAGTCTCTCTCACAGTTTCTCTCACACAGTCTCTCGTACATTCTCTCTCACACAGTCTCTCACACACAGACTCTCACACAGTCTCTCGTACAGTCTGTCACACAGTCTCTCTCACTCAGTCTCTCACACACAGTCTCTCACTCAGTCTCTCACACAGTCTCTCACACACAGTCTCTCACACAGTCTCTAACACAGTCTCTCTCACAGTCTCTCTCACAATCTCTCACTCAGTCTCTCACAGTCTCTCTCACACAGCCTGTCACACAGTTTCTCTCACACAGTCTCTCACTCACAGTCTCTCACACGGTCTCTCTCACACAGTCCTCACACAGTCTCTCTCACACAGTCTGTCTCACAGTCTCTCACAGTCTCTCTCACAGTCTTTCACACACAGTCACTCAGTCTCTCTCACACAGTTTCTCTCACACAGTCTTTCGTACATTCTCTCTCACACAGTCTCTCACACACAGTCTCTCACACAGTCTCTCACATTCTCTCACACAGTCTCTAACACAGTCTCTCTCACAGTCTCTCTCACAGTCTCTCACACACAGTCTTTCATACAGACTCTCACAGTCTCTCTCACAGTCTCTCGTACAGTCTCTCTCACACAGTCTCTCACACAGTCTCTCTCACACAGTCTCTCTCACAGAGTCTCTCGTAGTCTCTCTCACACAGTTTCTCACACACTGTCTCTCACACAGTCTCTCTCACAGTCTCTCACACAGTCTCTCACACAGTCTCTCTCACAGTCTCTCACTCACAGTCTCTCGTAGTCTCTCTCACACAGTTTCTCACACACTGTCTCTCACACAGTCTCTCTCACAGTCTCTCACACAGTCTCCCACACAGTCTCTCTCACAGTCTCTCACTCACAGTCTCTCACACAGTCTCTCTCACATAGTCTCTCTCACAGTCTCTCTCACAGTCTCTCTCACACAGTCTCTCACACACAGTCTCTCTCACAGTCTCTCTCTCACACAGTCTTTCTCACAGTCTCTCAAACAGTCTCTCGTACTGTCTCTCTCAGAGAGTCTCTCACACAGTCTCTCTCACACAGTCTCTCGTAGTCTCTCTCACACAGTCTCTCACACAGTCTCTCTCACAGTCTCTCACACAGTCTCTCACACAGTCTCTCTCACAGTCTCTCACTCACAGTCTCTCACACAGTCTCTCTCACATAGTCTCTCTCACAGTCTCTCTCACACAGTCTCTCACACACAGTCTCTCTCACAGTCTCTCTCTCACACAGTCTTTCTCACAGTCTCTCAAACAGTCTCTCGTACTGTCTCTCTCAGAGAGTCTCTCACACAGTCTCTCTCACACAGTCTCTCGTAGTCTCTCTCACACAGTTTCTCACACACTGTCTCTCACACAGTCTCTCTCACAGTCTCTCACACAGTCTCTCACACAGTCTCTCTCACAGTCTCTCACTCACAGTCTCTCACACAGTCTCTCTCACATAGTCTCTCTCACAGTCTCTCTCACAGTCTCTCTCACACAGTCTCTCACACACAGTCTCTCTCACAGTCTCTCTCTCACACAGTCTTTCTCACAGTCTCTCAAACAGTCTCTCGTACTGTCTCTCCCAGAGAGTCTCTCACACAGTCTCTCTCACACAGTCTCTCGTAGTCTCTCTCACACAGTCTCTCACACACTGTCTCTCACACAGTCTCTCACAGTCTCTCACTCACAGTCTCTCACACAGTCTCTCTCACACAGTCTCTCTCACAGTCTCTCTCACACAGTCTCTCACACAGTCTCTCTCACAGTCTCTCACACAGTCTCTCACACAGTCTCTCTCACAGTCTCTCACTCACAGTCTCTCACACAGTCTCTCACATAGTCTCTCTCAGTCTCTCTCACAGTCTCTCTCAGTCTCTCTCACACAGTCTCTCACACACAGTCTCTCACACACAGTCTCTCTCACAGTCTCTCTCACACACAAACTCTCTCACAGTATCTCACAGTCTCTCATACAGTCTTTCTCACAGAGTCTCTCTCACACACATTCTTTCACACAGTCTCTCACACAGTCTCTCTCAGTCTCTCACACAGTCTCTCGTATAGTCTCTCTCAGTCTCTCTCACACTATCTTTCTCACAGTCTCTCATACAGTCTCTCTCAGACAGTCTCTCACACAGTCTCTCTCACAGTCTCTCATACAGTCTCTCTCACAGTTTCTCTCACACAGTCTCTCTCACACAGTCTCTCGTACATTCTCTCTCACACAGTCTCTCACACACAGACTCTCACACAGTCTCTCTCACAGTCTCTCACAGTCTCTCACACAGTCTCTCTCACACAGTCTCTCACACACAGTCTTTCATACAGACTCACACAGTCTCTCTCACAGTCTCTCGTACATTCTCTCTCACACAGTCTCTCACACAATCTTTTACACACAGTCTCTCACACAGCCTCTGACACACAGTCTCTCTCACACAATTTCTCACACACAGTCTCTCTCACAGTCTCCCTCACAGTCTCTCACACACAGTCACTCTCACACAGTCTCTCTCACAGTCTCTCGTAGATTCTCTATCAGTCTCTCACACACAGTCTCACACACACAGTCTCTCGTACAGTCTGTCACACAGTCTCTCTCACTCAGTCTCTCACACACAGTCTCTCACTCAGTCTCTCACACAGTCTCTCACACACAGTCTCTCTCACAGTCTCTCTCACAGTCTCTCACTCAGTCTCTCACAGTCTCTCTCACACAGCCTGTCACACAGTTTCTCTCACACAGTCTCTCACTCACAGTCTCTCACACGGTCTCTCTCACACAGTCCTCACACAGTCTCTCTCACACAGTCTGTCTCACAGTCTCTCACAGTCTCTCTCACACAGTCACTCACAGTCTCTCTCACACAGTTTCTCTCACACAGTCTTTCGTACATTCTCTCTCACACAGTCTCTCACACAGTCTCTCACATTCTCTCACACAGTCTCTAACACAGTCTCTCTCACACAGTCTCTCTCACAGTCTCTCTCACAGTCTCTCACACACAGTCTTTCATACAGACTCTCACAGTCTCTCTCACAGTCTCTCGTACAGTCTCTCTCACACAGTCTCTCACACAGTCTTTCATACATTCTATCTCACACAGTCTCTCACACTGAGCCTCTCTCGTACATTCTCTCTCACAGACTCCGTACATTCTCTCTCACACACTCTCACACGGTCTCACACACACAGTATCTCTCACACAGTATCTCGTACATTCTCTCACACAGTCTCTCAGTCTCTCGTACAGTCTCTCTCAAACAGTCTCTCACACACAGTCTCTCTCACAGTCTCTCTCACACAGTCTCTCGTACATTCTCTCTTACACACAGTCTCTGTCACAGTCTCTCGCACAGTCTCTGACACAGTCTCTCCTACAGTCTCTCTCACAGTCTCTATCACACAGGCTCTTTAACACCGTCTCACATACAGTCTCTCACATAGCCTCTCACACACAGGCTCTCACAGTCTCTCTCAGTCTCTCACACAGTCTGTCACACACTCTCTCTCACACAGTCTCTCACTCAGTCTCTCACACAGTCTCTCTCACAGAGTCTCTCTCACACAGTCTCTCTCACAGTCTCTCACACAGTCTCTACCAGTCTCTCTCACAATCTCTCACACAGTCTCTCTCAGTCTCTCACACAATCTCTCGTACAGTCTCTCTCACACAGTCTTTCTCGAAGTCTCTCACACAGTCTCTCGTACAGTCTCTCTCAGAGAGTCTCTCACACAGTCTCTCTCACACAGTCTCTCGTAGTCTCTCTCACACAGTTTCTCACACACTGTCTCTCACACAGTCTCTCACACAGTCTCTGTCACAGTCTCTCACTCACAGTCTCTCACACAGTCTCTCTCACACAGTCTCTCTCACAGTCTCTCTCACACAGTCTCTCACACAGTCTCTCTCACAGTCTCTCTCACACAGTCTCTCACACACAGTCTCTCACACAGTCTCTCTCACAGTCTCTCTCACACACAGTCTCTCTCACAGTATCTCACAGTCTCTCGTACAGTCTTTCTCACAGAGTCTCTCTCACACACATTCTTTCACACAGTCTCTCACACAGCCTCTCACACACAGTCTCTCTCAGTCTCTCACACAGTCTCTCGTATAGTCTCTCTCACAGTCTTTCTCACAGTCTCTCATACAGTCTCTCTCAGACAGTCTCTCACACAGTCTCTCTCACACAGTCTCTCACACACAGACTCTCACACAGTCTCTCTCACAGTCTCTCACAGTCTCTCACACAGTCTCTCTAACACAGTCTCTCACACACAGTCTTTCATACAGACTCACACAGTCTCTCTCACGGTCTCTCGTACATTCTCTCTCACACAGTCTCTCACACAATCTTTTACACACAGTCTCTCACACAGCCTCTGACACACAGTCTCTCTCACACAATTTCTCACACACAGTCTCTCTCACAGTCTCCCTCACAGTCTCTCTCACACAGTCTCTCTCACAGTCTCTCGTAGATTCTCTATCAAACAGTCTCTCACACACAGTCTCACACACACAGTCTCTCGTACAGTATGTCACACAGTCTCTCTCACTCAGTCTCTCACACACAGTCTCTCACTCAGTCTCTCACACAGTCTCTCACACACAGTCTCTCACACAGTCTCTAACACAGTCTCTCTCACAGTCTCTCTCACAATCTCTCACTCAGTCTCTCACAGTCTCTCTCACACAGCCTGTCACACAGTTTCTCTCACACAGTCTCTCACTCACAGTCTCTCACACGGTCTCTCTCACACAGTCCTCACACAGTCTCTCTCACACAGTCTGTCTCACAGTCTCTCACAGTCTCTCTCACAGTCTCTCACACACAGTCACTCACAGTCTCTCTCACACAGTTTCTCTCACACAGTCTTTCGTACATTCTCTCTCACACAGTCTCTACACACAGTCTCTCACACAGTCTCTCACATTCTCTCACACAGTCTCTAACACAGTCTCTCTCAGTCTCTCTCACAGTCTCTCACACACAGTCTTTCATACAGACTCTCACAGTCCCTCTCACAGTCTCTCGTACAGTCTCTCACACAGTCTTTCATACATTCTATCTCACACAGTCTCTCACACTGAGCCTCTCTCGTACATTCTCTCTGACAGACTCCGTACATTCTCTCTCACACACTCTCACACGGTCTCACACACACAGTATCTCTCACACAGTATCTCGTACATTCTCTCACACAGTCTCTCTCACACAGTCTCTCGTACATTCTCTCTTACACACAGTCTCTGTCACAGTCTCTCGCACAGTCTCTGACACAGTCTCTCCTACAGTCTCCCTCACAGTCTCTATCACACAGGCTCTCTAACACCGTCTCACACACAGTCCTCTCACATAGCCTCTCACACACAGTCTCTCACAGTCTCTCTCAGTCTCTCACACAGTCTGTCACACACTCTCTCTCACACAGTCTCTCACTCAGTCTCTCACACAGTCTCTCTCACAGAGTCTCTCTCACACAGTCTCTCTCACACAGTCTCTCACACAGTCTCTCTCACAGTCTCTCACACAGTCTCTCACAGTCTCTCTCACAATCTCTCACACAGTCTCTCTCAGTCTCTCACACAATCTCTCGTACAGTCTCTCTCACAGTCTCTCTCACACAGTCTTTCTCACAGTCTCTCACACAGTCTCTCGTACAGTCTCTCTCAGAGAGTCTCTCACACAGTCTCTCTCACACAGTCTCTCGTAGTCTCTCTCACACAGTTTCTCACACACTGTCTCTCACACAGTCTCTCTCACAGTTTCTCACAGTCTCTCACATAGTCTCTCACACAGTCTCTCTCACAGTCTCTCACTCACAGTCTCTCACACAGTCTCTCTCACAGTCTCTCTCACAGTCTCTCTCACAGTCTCTCTCACAGTCTTCTCACTCAGTCTCTCACAGTCTTTCTCACACAGCCTGTCACACAGTTTCTCTCACACAGTCTCTCACTCACAGTCTCTCACACGGTCTCTCTCACACAGTCCTCACACAGTCTCTCTCACACAGTCTGTCTCACAGTCTCTCACAGTCTCTCTCACAGTCTCTCACACACAGTCACTCACAGTCTCTCTCGCACAGTTTCTCTCACACAGTCTTTCGTACATTCTCTCTCACACAGTCTCTCACACACAGTCTCTCACACAGTCTCTCACATTCTCTCACACAGTCTCTAACACAGTCTCTCTCACACAGTCTCTCTCACAGTCTCTCTCACAGTCTCTCACACACAGTCTTTCATACAGACTCTCACAGTCTCTCTCACAGTCTCTCGTACAGTCTCTCTCACACAATCTCTCACACAGTCTTTCATACATTCTATCTCACACAGTCTCTCACACTGAGCCTCTCTCGTACATTCTCTCTCACAGACTCCGTACATTCTCTCTCACACACTCTCACACGGTCTCACACACACAGTATCTCGTACATTCTCTCACACAGTCTCTCAGTCTCTCGTACATTCTCTCTCAAACAGTCTCTCACACACAGTCTCTCTCACAGTCTCTCTCACACAGTCTCTCGTACATTCTCTCTTACACACAGTCTCTGTCACAGTCTCTCGCACAGTCTCTGACACAGTCCCTCCTACAGTCTCTCTCACAGTCTCTATCACACAGGCTCTTTAACACCGTCTCACATACAGTCTCTCACATAGCCTCTCACACACAGGCTCTCACAGTCTCTCTCAGTCTCTCACAAAGTCTGTCACACACTCTCTCTCACACAGTCTCTCACTCAGTCTCTCACACAGTCTCTCTCACAGAGTCTCTCTCACACAGTCTCTCTCACACAGTCTCTCACACAGTCTCTCACAGTCTCTCTCACAATCTCTCACACAGTCTCTCTCAGTCTCTCACACAATCTCTCGTACAGTCTCTCTCACAGTCTCTCTCACACAGTCTTTCTCGAAGTCTCTCACACAGTCTCTCGTACAGTCTCTCTCAGAGAGTCTCTCACACAGTCTCTCTCACACAGTCTCTCGTAGTCTCTCTCACACAGTTTCTCACACACTGTCTCTCACACAGTCTCTCACACAGTCTCTCTCACAGTCTCTCACTCACAGTCTCTCACACAGTCTCTCTCACACAGTCTCTCTCACAGTCTCTCTCACACAGTCTCTCACACAGTCTCTCTCACAGTCTCTCTCACACAGTCTCTCACACACAGTCTCTCACACAGTCTCTCTCACAGTCTCTCTCACACACAGTCTCTCTCACAGTATCTCACAGTCTCTCGTACAGTCTTTCTCACAGAGTCTCTCTCACACACATTCTTTCACACAGTCTCTCACACAGCCTCTCACACACAGTCTCTCTCAGTCTCTCACACAGTCTCTCGTATAGTCTCTCTCACAGTCTTTCTCACAGTCTCTCATACAGTCTCTCTCAGACAGTCTCTCACACAGTCTCTCTCACACAGTCTCTCTCACAGTCTCTCATACAGTCTCTCTCACAGTTTCTCTCACACAGTCTCTCGTACATTCTCTCTCACACAGTCTCTCACACACAGACTCTCACACAGTCTCTCTCACAGTCTCTCACACAGTCTCTCTAACACAGTCTCTCACACACAGTCTTTCATACAGACTCACACAGTCTCTCTCACGGTCTCTCGTACATTCTCTCTCACACAGTCTCTCACACAATCTTTTACACACAGTCTCTCACACAGCCTCTGACACACAGTCTCTCTCACACAATTTCTCACACACAGTCTCTCTCACAGTCTCCCTCACAGTCTCTCTCACACAGTCTCTCTCACAGTCTCTCGTAGATTCTCTATCAAACAGTCTCTCACACACAGTCTCACACACACAGTCTCTCGTACAGTCTGTCACACAGTCTCTCTCACTCAGTCTCTCACACACAGTCTCTCACTCAGTCTCTCACACAGTCTGTCACACACAGTCTCTCACACAGTCTCTAACACAGTCTCTCTCACAGTCTCTCTCACAATCTCTCACTCAGTCTCTCACAGTCTCTCTCACACAGCCTGTCACACAGTTTCTCTCACACAGTCTCTCACTCACAGTCTCTCACACGGTCTCTCTCACACAGTCCTCACACAGTCTCTCTCACACAGTCTGTCTCACAGTCTCTCACAGTCTCTCTCACAGTCTCTCACACACAGTCACTCACAGTCTCTCTCACACAGTTTCTCTCACACAGTCTTTCGTACATTCTCTCTCACACAGTCTCTCACACACAGTCTCTCACACAGTCTCTCACATTCTCTCACACAGTCTCTCTCACAGTCTCTCACACACAGTCTTTCATACAGACTCTCACAGTCTCTCTCACAGTCTCTCGTACAGTCTCTCTCACACAGTCTCTCACACAGTCTTTCATACATTCTATCTCACACAGTCTCTCACACTGAGCCTCTCTCGTACATTCTCTCTGACAGACTCCGTACATTCTCTCTCACACACTCTCACACGGTCTCACACACACAGTATCTCTCACACAGTATCTCGTACATTCTCTCACACAGTCTCTCTCACACAGTCTCTCAGTCTCTCGTACATTCTCTCTCAAACAGTCTCTCACACACAGTCTCTCTCACAGTCTCTCTCACACAGTCTCTCGTACATTCTCTCTTACACACAGTCTCTGTCACAGTCTCTCGCACAGTCTCTGACACAGTCGCTCCTACAGTCTCCCTCACAGTCTCTATCACACAGGCTCTCTAACACCGTCTCACACACAGTCTCTCACATAGCCTCTCACACACAGTCTCTCACAGTCTCTCTCAGTCTCTCACACAGTCTGTCACACACTCTCTCTCACACAGTCTCTCACTCAGTCTCTCACACAGTCTCTCTCACAGAGTCTCTCTCACACAGTCTCTCTCACACAGTCTCTCACACAGTCTCTCTCACAGTCTCTCACACAGTCTCTCACAGTCTCTCTCACAATCTCTCACACAGTCTCTCTCAGTCTCTCACACAATCTCTCGTACAGTCTCTCTCACAGTATCTCTCACACAGTCTTTCTCACAGTCTCTCACACAGTCTCTCGTACAGTCTCTCTCAGAGAGTCTCTCACACAGTCTCTCTCACACAGTCTCTCGTAGTCTCTCTCACACAGTTTCTCACACACTGTCTCTCACACAGTCTCTCTCACAGTTTCTCACAGTCTCTCACATAGTCTCTCACACAGTCTCTCTCACAGTCTCTCACTCACAGTCTCTCACACAGTCTCTCTCACATAGTCTCTCTCACAGTCTCTCTCACAGTCTCTCTCACACAGTCTCTCACACACAGTCTCTCACACACAGTCTCTCTCACAGTCTCTCTCACACACAGTCTCTCTCACAGTATCTCACAGTCTCTCGTACAGTCTTTCTCACAGAGTCTCTCTCACACACATTCTTTCACACAGTCTCTCACACACAGTCTCTCTCAGTCTCTCACACAGTCTCTCGTATAGTCTCTCTCACAGTCTCTCTCACACAGTCTTTCTCACAGTCTCTCATACAGTCTCTCTCAGACAGTCTCTCACACAGTCTCTCTCACTCAGTCTCTCACACAGTCTCTCTCACAGAGTCTCTCTCACACAGTCTCTCTCACACAGTCTCTCACACAGTCTCTCTCACAGTCTCTCACAGTCTCTCTCACAATCTCTCACACACAGTCTCTCTCAGTCTCTCACACAATCTCTCGTACAGTCTCTCTCAGTCTCTCTCACACAGTCTTTCTCACAGTCTCTCACACAGTCTCTCGTACAGTCTCTCTCAGAGAGTCTCTCACACAGTCTCTCGTAGTCTCTCTCACACAGTCTCTCACACACTGTATCTCACACAGTCTCACAGTCTCTCACTCACAGTCTCTCACACAGTCTCTCTCACAGTCCCTCTCACACAGTCTCTCACACAGTCTCTCTCACAGTCTCTCTCACACAGTCTCTCACACACAGTCTCTCTCACAGTATCTCACAGTCTCTCGTACAGTCTTTCTCACAGAGTCTCTCTCACACACATTCTTTCACACAGTCTCTCACACAGTCTCTCACACACAGTCTCTCTCAGTCTCTGACACAGTCTCTCGTATAGTCTCTCTCACAGTCTCTCACATAGTCTTTCTCACAGTCTCTCATACAGTCTCTCTCAGACAGGCTCTCACACAGTCTCTCTCACTCAGTCTCTCACACAGTCTCTCACACACAGTCTCTCTCACAGTCTCTCTCACACAGTCTCTCGTACATTCTCTCTCACACACAGTCTCTGTCACAGTCTCTCGCACAGTCTCTGACACAGTCTCTCCTACAGTCTCTCTCACAGTCTCTATCACACAGGCTCTCTAACACAGTCTCACACACAGTCTCTCACAGTCTCTCTCACACAGTCTCTCACACACAGTCTGTCACACACTCTCTCTCACACAGTCTCTCACTCAGTCTCTCACACAGTCTCTCTCACAGAGTCTCTCTCACACAGTCTCTCTCACACAGTCTCTCTCAGTCTCTCACACAGTCTCTCACAGCCTCTCTCACAATCTCTCACACAGTCTCTCTCAGTCTCTCACACAATCTCTCGTACAGTCTCTCTCACAGTCTCTCTCACACAGTCTTTCTCACAGTCTCTAACACAGTATCTCGTACAGTCTCTCTCAGAGAGTCTCTCACACAGTCTCTCTCACACAGTCTCTCGTAGTCTCTCTCACACAGTTTCTCACACACTGTCTCTCACACAGTCTCTCACACAGTCTCTCTCACAGTCTCTCACTCACAGTCTCTCACACAGTCTCTCTCACACAGTCTCTCTCACAGTCTCTCTCACACAGTCTCTCACACAGTCTCTCTCACAGTCTCTCTCACACAGTCTCTCACACACAGTCTCTCACACAGTCTCTCTCACAGTCTCTCTCACACACAGTCTCTCTCACAGTATCTCACAGTCTCTCGTACAGTCTTTCTCACAGAGTCTCTCTCACACACATTCTTTCACACAGTCTCTCACACAGCCTCTCACACACAGTCTCTCTCAGTCTCTCACACAGTCTCTCGTATAGTCTCTCTCACAGTCTTTCTCACAGTCTCTCATACAGTCTCTCTCAGACAGTCTCTCACACAGTCTCTCTCACACAGTCCCTCTCACAGTCTCTCGTACAGTCTCTCTCACACAGTCTCTCACACAGTCTTTCATACATTCTATCTCACACAGTCTCTCACACTGAGCCTCTCTCATACATTCTCTCTGACAGACTCCGTACATTCTCTCTCACACACTCTCACACGGTCTCACACACACAGTATCTCTCACACAGTATCTCGTACATTCTCTCACACAGTCTCTCTCACACAGTCTCTCAGTCTCTCGTACATTCTCTCTCAAACAGTCTCTCACACACAGTCTCTCTCACAGTCTCTCTGACACAGTCTCTCGTACATTCTCTCTTACACACAGTCTCTGTCACAGTCTCTCGCACAGTCTCTGACACAGTCTCTCCTACAGTCTCCCTCACAGTCTCTATCACACAGGCTCTCTAACACCGTCTCACACACAGTCTCTCACATAGCCTCTCACACACAGTCTCTCACAGTCTCTCTCAGTCTCTCACACAGTCTGTCACACACTCTCTCTCACACAGTCTCTCACTCAGTCTCTCACACAGTCTCTCTCACAGAGTCTCTCTCACACAGTCTCTCTCACACAGTCTCTCTCACAGTCTCTCACACAGTCTCTCTCACAGTCTCTCACACAGTCTCTCACAGTCTCTCTCACAATCTCTCACACAGTCTCTCTTAGTCTCTCACACAATCTCTCGTACAGTCTCTCTCACAGTCTCTCTCACACAGTCTTTCTCACAGTCTCTCACACAGTCTCTCGTACAGTCTCTCTCAGAGAGTCTCTCACACAGTCTCTCTCACACAGTCTCTCGTAGTCTCTCTCACACAGTTTCTCACACACTGTCTCTCACACAGTCTCTCTCACAGTTTCTCACAGTCTCTCACATAGTCTCGCACACAGTCTCTCTCACAGTCTCTCACTCACAGTCTCTCTCACAGTCTCTCTCACAGTCTCTCTCACAGTCTCTCTCACACAGTCTCTCACACACAGTCTCTCACACACAGTCTCTCTCACAGTATCTCACAGTCTCTCGTACAGTCTTTCTCACAGAGTCTCTCTCACACACACTCTTTCACACAGTCTCTCACACACAGTCTCTCTCAGTCTCTCACACAGTCTCTCGTATAGTCTCTCTCACAGTCTCTCTCACACAGTCTTTCTCACAGTCTCTCATACAGTCTCTCGCAGACAGTCTCTCACACAGTCTCTCTCACTCAGTCTCTCACACAGTCTCTCTCACAGAGTCTCTCTCACACAGTCTCTCTCACACAGTCTCTCACACAGTCTCTCTCACAGTCTCTCACAGTCTCTCTCACAATCTCTCACACACAGTCTCTCTCAGTCTCTCACACAATCTCTCGTACAGTCTCTCTCAGTCTCTCTCACACAGTCTTTCTCACAGTCTCTCACACAGTCTCTCGTACAGTCTCTCTCAGAGAGTCTCTCACACAGTCTCTCGTAGTCTCTTTCACACAGTCTCTCACACACTGTATCTCACACAGTCTCACAGTCTCTCACTCACAGTCTCTCACACAGTCTCTCTCACAGTCCCTCTCACACAGTCTCTCACACAGTCTCTCTCACAGTCTCTCTCACACAGTCTCTCTCACAGTATCTCACAGTCTCTCGTACAGTCTTTCTCACAGAGTCTCTCTCACACACATTCTTTCACACAGTCTCTCACACAGCCTCTCACACACAGTCTCTCTCAGTCTCTGACACAGTCTCTCGTATAGTCTCTCTCACAGTCTCTCACACAATCTTTCTCACAGTCTCTCATACAGTCTCTCTCAGACAGGCTCTCACACAGTCTCTCTCACTCAGTCTCTCACACAGTCTCTCACACACAGTCTCTCTCACAGTCTCTCTCACACAGTCTCTCGTACATTCTCTCTCACACACAGTCTCTGTCACAGTCTCTCGCACAGTCTCTGACACAGTCTCTCCTACAGTCTCTCTCACAGTCTCTATCACACAGGCTCTCTAACACAGTCTCACACACAGTCTCTCACAGTCTCTCTCACACAGTCTCTCACACACAGTCTGTCACACACTCTCTCTCACACAGTCTCTCACTCAGTCTCTCACACAGTCTCTCTCACAGAGTCTCTCTCACACAGTCTCTCTCACACAGTCTCTCTCAGTCTCTCACACAGTCTCTCACAGCCTCTCTCACAATCTCTCACACGGTCTCTCTCAGTCTCTCACACAATCTCTCGTACAGTCTCTCGTACAGTCTCTCTCAGAGAGTCTCTCACACAGTCTCTCTCACACAGTCTCTCGTAGTCTCTCTCACACAGTTTCTCACACACTGTCTCTCACACAGTCTCTCACACAGTCTCTCTCACAGTCTCTCACTCACAGTCTCTCACACAGTCGCTCTCACACAGTCTCTATCACAGTCTCTCTCACACAGTCTCTCTCACAGTCTCTCTCACACAGTCTCTCACACACAGTCTCTCACACAGTCTCTCTCACAGTCTCTCTCACACACAGTCTCTCTCACAGTATCTCACAGTCTCTCGTACAGTCTTTCTCACAGAGTCTCTCTCACACACATTCTTTCACACAGTCTCTCACACAGCCTCTCACACACAGTCTCTCTCAGTCTCTCACACAGTCTCTCGTATAGTCTCTCTCACAGTCTTTCTCACAGTCTCTCATACAGTCTCTCTCAGACAGTCTCTCACACAGTCTCTCTCACACAGTCTCTCTCACAGTCTCTCATACAGTCTCTCTCACAGTTTCTCTCACACAGTCTCTCGTACATTCTCTCTCACACAGTCTCTCACACACAGACTCTCACACAGTCTCTCTCACAGTCTCTCACAGTCTCTCACACAGTCTCTCTAACACAGTCTCTCACACACAGTCTTTCATACAGACTCACACAGTCTCTCTCACGGTCTCTCGTACATTCTCTCTCACACAGTCTCTCACACAATCTTTTACACACAGTCTCTCACACAGCCTCTGACACACAGTCTCTCTCACACAATTTCTCACACACAGTCTCTCTCACAGTCTCCCTCACAGTCTCTCTCACACAGTCTCTCTCACAGTCTCTCGTAGATTCTCTATCAAACAGTCTCTCACACACAGTCTCACACACACAGTCTCTCGTACAGTCTGTCACACAGTCTCTCTCACTCAGTCTCTCACACACAGTCTCTCACTCAGTCTCTCACACAGTCTCTCACACACAGTCTCTCACACAGTCTCTAACACAGTCTCTCTCACAGTCTCTCTCACAATCTCTCACTCAGTCTCTCACAGTCTCTCTCACACAGCCTGTCACACAGATTCTCTCACACAGTCTCTCACTCACAGTCTCTCACACGGTCTCTCTCACACAGTCCTCACACAGTCTCTCTCACACAGTCTGTCTCACAGTCTCTCACAGTCTCTCTCACAGTCTCTCACACACAGTCACTCACAGTCTCTCTCACACAGTTTCTCTCACACAGTCTTTCGTACATTCTCTCTCACACAGTCTCTCACACACAGTCTCTCACACAGTCTCTCACATTCTCTCACACAGTCTCTAACACAGTCTCTCTCACAGTCTCTCTCACAGTCTCACACACAGTCTTTCATACAGACTCTCACAGTCTCTCTCACAGTCTCTCGTACAGTCTCTCTCACACAGTCTCTCACACAGTCTTTCATACATTCTATCTCACACAGTCTCTCACACTGAGCCTCTCTCGTACATTCTCTCTGACAGACTCCGTACATTCTCTCTCACACACTCTCACACGGTCTCACACACACAGTATCTCTCACACAGTATCTCGTACATTCTCTCACACAGTTTCTCTCACACAGTCTCTCAGTCTCTCGTACATTCTCTCTCAAACAGTCTCTCACACACAGTCTCTCTCACAGTCTCTCTCACACAGTCTCTCGTACATTCTCTCTTACACACAGTCTCTGTCACAGTCTCTCGCACAGTCTCTGACACAGTCTCTCCTACAGTCTCCCTCACAGTCTCTATCACACAGGCTCTCTAACACCGTCTCACACACAGTCTCTCACATAGCCTCTCACACACAGTCTCTCACAGTCTCTCTCAGTCTCTCACACAGTCTGTCACACACTCTCTCTCACACAGTCTCTCACTCAGTCTCTCACACAGTCTCTCTCACAGAGTCTCTCTCACACAGTCTCTCTCACACAGTCTCTCACACAGTCTCTCTCACAGTCTCTCACACAGTCTCTCACAGTCTCTCTCACAATCTCTCACACAGTCTCTCTCAGTCTCTCACACAATCTCTCGTACAGTCTGTCTCACAGTCTCTCTCACACAGTCTTTCTCACAGTCTCTCACACAGTCTCTCGTACAGTCTCTCTCAGAGAGTCTCTCACACAGTCTCTCTCACACAGTCTCTCTCACAGTTTCTCACACACTGTCTCTCACACAGTCTCTCTCACAGTTTCTCACAGTCTCTCACATAGTCTCTCACACAGTCTCTCTCACAGTCTCTCACTCACAGTCTCTCACACAGTCTCTCTCACATAGTCTCTCTCACAGTCTCTCTCACAGTCTCTCTCACACAGTCTCTCACACACAGTCTCTCACACACAGTCTCTCTCACAGTTTCTCTCACACACAGTCTCTCTCACAGTATCTCACAGTCTCTCGTACAGTCTTTCTCACAGAGTCTCTCTCACACACATTCTTTCACACAGTCTCTCACACAGTCTCTCACACACAGTCTCTCTCAGTCTCTCACACAGTCTCTCGTATATTCTCTCTCACAGTCTCTCTCACACAGTCTTTCTCACAGTCTCTCATACAGTCTCTCTCAGACAGTCTCTCACACAGTCTCTCTCACTCAGTCTCTCACACAGTCTCTCTCACAGAGTCTCTCTCACACAGTCTCTCTCACACAGTCTCTCACAGTCTCTCTCACAATCTCTCACACACAGTCTCTCTCAGTCTCTCACACAATCTCTCGTACAGTCTCTCTCAGTCTCTCTCACACAGTCTTTCTCACAGTCTCTCACACAGTCTCTCGTACAGTCTCTCTCAGAGAGTCTCTCACACAGTCTCTCGTAGTCTCTCTCACACAGTCTCTCACACACTGTATCTCACACAGTCTCACAGTCTCTCACTCACAGTCTCTCACACAGTCTCTCTCACAGTCCCTCTCACACAGTCTCTCACACAGTCTCTCTCACAGTCTCTCTCACACAGTCTCTCACACACAGTCTCTCTCACAGTATCTCACAGTCTCTCGTACAGTCTTTCTCACAGAGTCTCTCTCACACACATTCTTTCACACAGTCTCTCACACAGTCTCTCACACACAGTCTCTCTCAGTCTCTGACACAGTCTCTCGTATAGTCTCTCTCACAGTTTCTCACACAGTCTTTCTCACAGTCTCTCATACAGTCTCTCTCAGACAGGCTCTCACACAGTCTCTCTCACTCAGTCTCTCACACAGTCTCTCACACACAGTCTCTCTCACAGTCTCTCTCACACAGTCTCTCGTACATTCTCTCTCACACACAGTCTCTGTCACAGTCTCTCGCACAGTCTCTGACACAGTCTCTCCTACAGTCTCTCTCACAGTCTCCATCACACAGGCTCTCTAACACAGTCTCACACACAGTCTCTCACAGTCTCTCTCACACAGTCTCTCACACACAGTCTGTCACACACTCTCTCTCACACAGTCTCTCACTCAGTCTCTCACACAGTCTCTCTCACAGAGTCTCTCTCACACAGTCTCTCTCACACAGTCTCTCTCAGTCTCTCACACAGTCTCTCACAGCCTCTCTCACAATCTCTCACACAGTCTCTCTCAGTCTCTCACACAATCTCTCGTACAGTCTCTCTCACAGTCTCTCTCACAAAGTCTTTCTCACAGTCTCTCACACAGTCTCTCGTACAGTCTCTCTCAGAGAGTCTCTCACACAGTCTCTCGTAGTCTCTCTCACAGTTTCTCACACACTGTCTCTCACACAGTCTCTCACACAGTCTCTCACACAGTCTCTCTCACAGTCTCTCACTCACAGTCTCTCACACAGTCTCTCTCACATAGTCTCTCTCAGTCTCTCTGACAGTCTCTCTCACACAGTCTCTCTCACAGTCTCTCTCACACAGTCTCTCACACACAGTCTCTCTCACAGTCTCTCTCACACACAGTCTCTCTCACAGTATCTCACAGTCTCTCGTACAGTCTTTCTCACAGAGTCTCTCTCACACACATTCTTTCACACAGTCTCTCACACAGTCTCTCACACACAGTCTCTCTCAGTCTCTCACACAGTCTCTCGTATAGTCTCTCTCAGTCTCTCTCACACAGTCTTTCTCACAGTCTCTCATACAGTCTCTCTCAGACAGTCTCTCACACAGTCTCTCTCACAGAGTCTCTCTCACAGTCTCTCTCACACAGTCTCTCACACAGTCTCTCTCACAGTCTCTCTCACAATCTCTCACACACAGTCTCTCTCAGTCTCTCACACAATCTCTCGTACAGGCTCTCTCAGTCTCTCTCACACAGTCTTTCTCACAGTCTCTCACACAGTCTCACGTACAGTCTCTCTCAGAGAGTCTCTCACACAGTCTCTCTCACACAGTCTCTCGTAGTCTCTCTCACACAGTCTCTCACACACTGTCTCTCACACAGTCTCTCACACAGTCTCTCTCACAGTCTCTCACTAACAGTCTCTCTCACAGTCTCTCTCACACAGTCTCTCTCACAGTCTCTCACACAGTCTCTCGTACAGTCTCTCTCACAGAGTCTCTCTCACACAGTCTCTCACACACATTCTTTCACAGTCTCTCACACAGTCTCTCACAGTCTCTCTCACAATCTCTCACACAGTCTCTCTCAGTCTCTCACACAATCTCTCGTACAGTCTCTCTCACAGTCTCTCTCACACAGTCTTTCTCACAGTCTCTCACACAGTCTCTCGTACAGTCTCTCTCAGAGAGTCTCTCACACAGTCTCTCTCACACAGTCTCTCGTAGTCTCTCTCACAGTTTCTCACACACTGTCTCTCACACAGTCTCTCACACAGTCTCTCTCACAGTCTCTCACTCACAGTCTCTCACACAGTCTCTCTCACATAGTCTCTCTCAGTCTCTCTCACAGTCTCTCTCACACAGTCTCTCTCACAGTCTCTCTCACACAGTCTCTCACACACAGTCTCTCACACACAGTCTCTCTCACAGTCTCTCTCACACACAGTCTCTCTCACAGTATCTCACAGTCTCTCGTACAGTCTTTCTCACAGAGTCTCTCTCACACACATTCTTTCACACAGTCTCTCACACACAGTCTCTCTCAGTCTCTCACACAGTCTCTCGTATAGTCTCTCTCAGTCTCTCTCACACAGTCTTTCTCACAGTCTCTCATACAGTCTCTCTCAGACAGTCTCTCACACAGTCTCTCTCACAGAGTCTCTCTCACAGTCTCTCTCACACAGTCTCTCACACAGTCTCTCTCACAATCTCTCACACACAGTCTCTCACACACAGTCTCTCTCACAGTCTCTCTCACACACAGTCTCTCTCACAGTATCTCACAGTCTCTCGTACAGTCTTTCTCACAGAGTCTCTCTCACACACATTCTTTCTCACAGTCTCTCACACAGTCTCACGTACATTCTCTCTCAGAGAGTCTCTCACACAGTCTCTCTCACACAGTCTCTCGTAGTCGCTCTCACACAGTCTCTCACACACTGTCTCTCACACAGTCTCTCACACAGTCTCTCTCACAGTCTCTCACTCACAGTCTCTCACACAGTCTCTCTCACAGTCTCTCTCACACAGTCTCTCACACAGTCTCTCTCACAGTCTCTCTCACACAGTCTCTCACACAGTCCCTCACACACAGTCTCTCTCACAGTATCTCACAGTCTCTCGTACAGTCTTTCTCACAGAGTCTCTCTCACACACATTCTTTCACACAGTCTCTCACACAGTCTCTCACACACAGTCTCTCTCAGTCTCTCACACAGTCTCTCGTATAGTCTCTCTCACAGTCTCTCTCACACAGTCTTTCTCACAGTCTCTCATACAGTCTCTCTCAGACAGTCTCTCACACAGTCTCTCTCACTCAGTCTCTCACACAGTCTCTCTCACAGAGTCTCTCTCACACAGTCTCTCACACAGTCTCTCTCACAGTCTCTCACAGTCTCTCTCACAATCTCTCACACACAGTCTCTCTGTCTCTCGCACAATCTCTCGTACAGTCTCTCTCAATCTCTCTCACACAGTCTTTCTCACAGTCTCTCACACAGTCTCTCACACAGTCTCTCGTACAGTCTCTCTCAGAGAGTCTCTCACACAGTCTTTCTCACACAGTCTCTCGTAGTCTCTCTCACACAGTCTCTCACACACTGTCTCTCACACAGTCTCTCACACAGTCTCTCTCACAGTCTCTCACTCACAGTCTCTCACACAGTCTCTCTCACAGTCTCTCTCACACAGTCTCTCACACAGTCTCTCTCACAGTCTCTCTCACACAGTCTCTCACACACAGTCTCTCTCACAGTATCTCACAGTCTCTCGTACAGTCTTTCTCACAGAGTCTCTCTCACACACATTCTTTCACACAGTCTCTCACACAGTCTCTCACACACAGTCTCTCTCAGTCTCTCACACAGTCTCTCGTATAGTCTCTCTCACAGTCTCTCTCACACAGTCTTTCTCACAGTCTCTCATACAGTCTCTCTCAGACAGTCTCTCACACAGTCTCTCTCACACAGTCTCTCTCACACAGTCTCTCGTACATTCTCTCTCACACAGTCTCTCACACACAGACTCTCACAGTCTCTCACAGTCTCTCACACAGTCTCTCACACACAGTCTTTCATACAGACTCACACAGTCTCTCTCAGTCTCTCGTACATTCTCTCTCACACAGTCTCTCACACAATCTTTTACACACAGTCTCTCACACAGCCTCTGACACACAGTCTCTCTCACACAATCTCTCACACACAGTCTCTCTCACAGTCTCTCACACACAGTCTCTCTCACACAGTCTCTCTCACACAGTCTCTCTCACAGTCTCTCGTAGATTCTCTATCAGTCTCTCACACACAGTCCCTCACACACAGTCTCACACACACAGTCTCTCGTACAGTCTGTCACACAGTCTCTCTCACTCAGTCTCTCACACACAGTCTCTCACTCAGTCTCTCACACAGTCTCTCACACACAGTCTCTCACACAGTCTTTAACACAGTCTCTCTCACAGTCTCTCTCATAGTCTCTCACTCAGTCTCTCACAGTCTCTCTCACACAGCCTGTCACACAGTTTCTCTCACACAGTCTCTCACTCACAGTCTCTCACACGGTCTCTCTCACACAGTCCTCACACAGTCTCTCTCACAGTCTCTCTCACAGTCTGTCTCACAGTCTCTCACAGTCTCTCTCACAGAGTCTCTCACACAGTCTCTCACATTCTCTCACACAGTCTCTAACACAGTCTCTCTCACGCAGTTTCTCTCACAGTCTCTCTCACAGTCGCCCACACACAGTCTTTCATACAGACTCTCACAGTCTCTCTCACATTCTCTCGTACAGTCTCTCTCACACAGTCTTTCATACATTATCTCTCACACAGTCTCTCACACTGAGCCTCTCTCGTACATTCTCTCTCACACAGTCTCTCACACGGTCTCACACACACAGTCTCTCTCACACAGTCTCTCACACAGCCTCTCGTACATTCTCTCACACAGTCTCTCTCACACAGTCTCTCTCACACTCTCTCGTACATTCTCTCTCAGTCTCTCACACACAGACTCTCTCACAGTCTCTCTCACACAGCCTCAGTACATTCTCTCTCACACAGTCTCTCTCACACAGTCCCTCGTACAGTCTCTCACACAGTCTCTCTCATAGTCTCTCACACACAGTCTCTCACACAGTCTCTCTCACAGTCTTTCACACAGTCTCTCTCTCACAGTCTCTCGTATATTCTCTCTCTCACAGTCTCTCTCACAGTCTCTCACACAGTCTCTCACACACAGTCTCTCACACATTCTATCAGTCTCTCTCACACAGTCTCACACACAGTCTCTCTCACAAAATCTCTCACACACAGTCTCTCTCACAGTCTCTCTCACAGTCTCTCACACAGTCTCTCACACATTCTCTCAGTCTCTCTCACACAGTCTCACACACAGTCTCTCTCACACAGTCTCTCACACACAGTCTCTCTCACACAGACTCTCGTACATTCTCTCTCACACACAGTCTCTCGCACAGTCTCTGGCACAGTCTCTCACACAGTCTCTCACACAGTCTCTCTCACAGTCTCTCACTCACAGTCTCTCACACAGTCTCTCTCACAGTCTCTCTCACACAGTCTCTCACACAGTCTCTCTCACAGTCTCTCTCACACAGTCTCTCACACACAGTCTCTCTCACAGTATCTCACAGTCTCTCGTACAGTCTTTCTCACAGAGTCTCTCTCACACACATTCTTTCACACAGTCTCTCACACAGTCTCTCACACACAGTCTCTCTCAGTCTCTCACACAGTCTCTCGTATAGTCTCTCTCACAGTCTCTCTCACACAGTCTTTCTCACAGTCTCTCATACAGTCTCTCTCAGACAGTCTCTCACACAGTCTCTCTCACACAGTCTCTCTCACACAGTCTCTCGTACATTCTCTCTCACACAGTCTCTCACACACAGACTCTCACAGTCTCTCACAGTCTCTCACACAGTCTCTCACACACAGTCTTTCATACAGACTCACACAGTCTCTCTCAGTCTCTCGTACATTCTCTCTCACACAGTCTCTCACACAATCTTTTACACACAGTCTCTCACACAGCCTCTGACACACAGTCTCTCTCACACAATCTCTCACACACAGTCTCTCTCACAGTCTCTCACACACAGTCTCTCTCACACAGTCTCTCTCACACAGTCTCTCTCACAGTCTCTCGTAGATTCTCTATCAGTCTCTCACACACAGTCCCTCACACACAGTCTCACACACACAGTCTCTCGTACAGTCTGTCACACAGTCTCTCTCACTCAGTCTCTCACACACAGTCTCTCACTCAGTCTCTCACACAGTCTCTCACACACAGTCTCTCACACAGTCTTTAACACAGTCTCTCTCACAGTCTCTCTCATAGTCTCTCACTCAGTCTCTCACAGTCTCTCTCACACAGCCTGTCACACAGTTTCTCTCACACAGTCTCTCACTCACAGTCTCTCACACGGTCTCTCTCACACAGTCCTCACACAGTCTCTCTCACAGTCTCTCTCACAGTCTGTCTCACAGTCTCTCACAGTCTCTCTCACAGAGTCTCTCACACAGTCTCTCACATTCTCTCACACAGTCTCTAACACAGTCTCTCTCACGCAGTTTCTCTCACAGTCTCTCTCACAGTCGCCCACACACAGTCTTTCATACAGACTCTCACAGTCTCTCTCACATTCTCTCGTACAGTCTCTCTCACACAGTCTTTCATACATTATCTCTCACACAGTCTCTCACACTGAGCCTCTCTCGTACATTCTCTCTCACACAGTCTCTCACACGGTCTCACACACACAGTCTCTCTCACACAGTCTCTCACACAGCCTCTCGTACATTCTCTCACACAGTCTCTCTCACACAGTCTCTCTCACACTCTCTCGTACATTCTCTCTCAGTCTCTCACACACAGACTCTCTCACAGTCTCTCTCACACAGCCTCAGTACATTCTCTCTCACACAGTCTCTCTCACACAGTCCCTCGTACAGTCTCTCACACAGTCTCTCTCATAGTCTCTCACACACAGTCTCTCACACAGTCTCTCTCACAGTCTTTCACACAGTCTCTCTCTCACAGTCTCTCGTATATTCTCTCTCTCACAGTCTCTCTCACAGTCTCTCACACAGTCTCTCACACACAGTCTCTCACACATTCTATCAGTCTCTCTCACACAGTCTCACACACAGTCTCTCTCACAAAATCTCTCACACACAGTCTCTCTCACAGTCTCTCTCACAGTCTCTCACACAGTCTCTCACACATTCTCTCAGTCTCTCTCACACAGTCTCACACACAGTCTCTCTCACACAGTCTCTCACACACAGTCTCTCTCACACAGACTCTCGTACATTCTCTCTCACACACAGTCTCTCGCACAGTCTCTGGCACAGTCTCTCCCACAGTCTCTCTCACAGTCTCTCTCACAGTGTCTCTCACACAGTCTCTCACATAGTCTCTCACACACAGTCTCTCACAGTCTCTCTCACACAGTCTCTCACACACTCTCTCTCACACAGTCTCTCACTCAGTCTCTCACACAGTCTCTCTCACAGAGTCTCTCTCACACAGTCTCTCTCACACAGTCTCTCTCACACAGTCTCTCACACAGTCTCTCTCACAGTCTCTCGCACAGTCTCTCACAGTCTATCTCACAATCTCTCACACACAGTCTCTCTCAGTCTCTCACACAATCTCTCGTACAGTCTCTCTCACAGTCTCTCTCACACAGTCTTTCTCACAGTCTCTCACACAGTCTCTCGTACAGTCTCTCTCAGAGAGTCTCTCACACAGTCTCTCACACACTGTCTCTCACACAGTCTCTCTCACAGTCTCTCACACAGTCTCTCACCCAGTCTCTCACACAGTCTCTCACTCACAGTCTCTCACACAGTCTCTCTCACAGTCTCTCTAACAGTCTCTCTCACACAGTCTCTCACACAGTCTCTCTCACACAGTCTCTCACACACAGTCTCTCACACAGTCTCTCTCACAGTCTCTCTCACACACAGTCTCTCACAGTATCTCACAGTCTCTCGTACAGTCTCTCTCACAGAGTCTCTCTCACACAGTCTCTCTCACAGTCTCTCTCACACAGTCTCACACACAGTCTCTCACATAGTCTCTAACACACAGTCTCTCACATAGTCTCTCTCACACAGTCTCTCACACAGTCTGTCACAGTCTCTCTCACACAGTCTCTCTCACAGTCTCTCTCACACAGTCTCTCACAGTCTCACACACAGTCTCTCTCACACACAGTCTCTCTCACAGTCTCTCACACAGTCTCTCTCACAGAGTCTCTCTCACACAGTCTCTCACACACATTCTTTCACAGTCTCTCACAGTCTCTCTCACAGTCTCTCACACACAGTCTCTCTCAGTCTCTCACACAGTCTCTCGTACAGTCTCTCTCGCAGTCTCTCTCACACAGTCTTTCTCACAGTCTCTCACACAGTCTCTCGTACACTCTCTCTCACAGAGTCTCTCTCACACAGTCTCTCACACACATTCTTTCACAGTCTCTCACACAGTCTCTCACACACAGTCTCTCTCAGTCTCTCACACAGTCTCTCATACAGTCTCTCTCACAGTCTCTCACACACAGTCTTTCATACAGTCTCTCACACAGTCTCTCGTACAGTCTCTCTCAATCTCTCACACAGTCTCTCTCACAGTCTCTCGTACAGTCTCTCTCACACAGTTTCTCTCACACAGTCTCTCTTACACAGTCTCTCGTAAATTCTCTCTCACACAGTCACTCTCACAGTCTCTCTCACACAGTCTCTCACAGACAGTCTCTCACACACAGTCTCTCACACAGTTTCTCACAGTCTCTCACACAGTCTCTCACACAGTCTCTCTCACAGTCTCTCACTCAGTCTCTCTCACACAGTCTCTCGTTCATTCTCTCACACACAGTCTCTCACACAGTCTCTCTCACAGTCTCTCACACAGTCTCTCTCACAGTCTCTCTCACACACAGTCTCTCTCACAGAGTCTCTCTCACACACATTCTTTCACACAGTCTCTCACACACAGTCTCTCTCAGTCTCTCACACAGTCTCTCGTATAGTCTCTCTCAGTCTCTCTCACAGAGTCTCTCTCACAGTCTCTCTCACACAGTCTCTCACACAGTCTCTCTCACAGTCTCTCTCACAATCTCTCACACACAGTCTCTCTCAGTCTCTCACACAATCTCTCGTACAGTCTCTCTCAGTCTCTCTCACACAGTCTTTCTCACAGTCTCTCACACAGTCTCACGTACAGTCTCTCTCAGAGAGTCTCTCACACAGTCTCTCTCACACAGTCTCTCGTAGTCTCTCTCACACAGTCTCTCACACACTATCTCTCACACAGTCTCTCACACACTGTCTCTCACACAGTCTCTCACACAGTCTCTCTCACAGTCTCTCACTCACAGTCTCTCACACAGTCTCTCTCACAGTCTCTCTCACACAGTCTCTCACACAGTCTCTCTCACAGTCTCTCTCACACAGTCTCTCACACAGTCCCTCACACACAGTCTCTCTCACAGTATCTCACAGTCTCTTGTACAGTCTTTCTCACAGAGTCTCTCTCACACACATTCTTTCACACAGTCTCTCACACAGTCTCTCACACACAGTCTCTCTCAGTCTCTCAAACAGTCTCTCGTATAGTCTCTCTCACAGTCTCTCTCACACAGTCTTTCTCACAGTCTCTCATACATTCTCTCTCAGACAGTCTCTCACACAGTCTCTCTCACTCAGTCTCTCACACAGTCTCTCTCACAGAGTCTCTCTCACACAGTCTCTCTCAGTCTCTCACAGTCTCTCTCACAATCTCTCACACACAGTCTCTCTGTCTCTCACACAATCTCTCGTACAGTCTCTCTCAGAGAGTCTCTCACACAGTCTTTCTCACACAGTCTCTCGTAGTCTCTCTCACACAGTCTCTCATACACTGTCTCTCACACAGTCTCTCACACAGTCTCTCACACAGTCTCTCTCACAGTCTCTCACTCACAGTCTCTCACACAGTCTCTCTCACAGTCTCTCTCACAGTCTCTCTCACACAGTCTCTCACAGTCTCTCTCACAGTCTCTCACTCAGTCTCTCTCACACAGTCTCTCGTTCATTCTCTCACACACAGTCTCTCACACAGTCTCTCTCACAGTCTCTCACACAGTCTCTCTCACAGTCTCTCTCACACACAGTCTCTCTCACAGTATCTCACAGTAACCTGTACAGTCTCTCTCACAGTCTCTCATACATTCTCTCTCACACAGTCTCTCACAGAGTCTCACACACACAGTCTCTCGTACAGTATTTCAGACAGTCTCTCTCACACAGTCACACGTACAGTCTCTCTCACACAGTCTCTCGTACAGTCTCTCTCAGAGAGTCTCTCACACAGTCTCTCACACACTGTCTCTCACACAGTCTCTCTCACAGTCTCTCACACAGTCTCTCACCCAGTCTCTCACACAGTCTCTCACTCACAGTCTCTCACACAGTCTCTCTCACAGTCTCTCTAACAGTCTCTCTCACACAGTCTCTCACACAGTCTCTCTCACACAGTCTCTCACACACAGTCTCTCACACAGTCTCTCTCACAGTCTCTCTCACACACAGTCTCTCACAGTATCTCACAGTCTCTCGTACAGTCTCTCTCACAGAGTCTCTCTCACACAGTCTCTCTCACAGTCTCTCTCACACAGTCTCACACACAGTCTCTCACATAGTCTCTAACACACAGTCTCTCACATAGTCTCTCTCACACAGTCTCTCACACAGTCTGTCACAGTCTCTCTCACACAGTCTCTCTCACAGTCTCTCTCACACAGTCTCTCACAGTCTCACACACAGTCTCTCTCACACACAGTCTCTCTCACAGTCTCTCACACAGTCTCTCTCACAGTCTCTCTCACACACAGTCTCTCTCACAGAGTCTCTCTCACACACATTCTTTCACACAGTCTCTCACACACAGTCTCTCTCAGTCTCTCACACAGTCTCTCGTATAGTCTCTCTCAGTCTCTCTCACAGAGTCTCTCTCACAGTCTCTCTCACACAGTCTCTCACACAGTCTCTCTCACAGTCTCTCTCACAATCTCTCACACACAGTCTCTCTCAGTCTCTCACACAATCTCTCGTACAGTCTCTCTCACACAGTCTTTCTCACAGTCTCTCACACAGTCTCACGTACAGTCTCTCTCAGAGAGTCTCTCACACAGTCTCTCTCACACAGTCTCTCGTAGTCTCTCTCACACAGTCTCTCACACACTATCTCTCACACAGTCTCTCACACACTGTCTCTCACACAGTCTCTCACACAGTCTCTCTCACAGTCTCTCACTCACAGTCTCTCACACAGTCTCTCTCACAGTCTCTCTCACACAGTCTCTCACACAGTCTCTCTCACAGTCTCTCTCACACAGTCTCTCACACAGTCCCTCACACACAGTCTCTCTCACAGTATCTCACAGTCTCTTGTACAGTCTTTCTCACAGAGTCTCTCTCACACACATTCTTTCACACAGTCTCTCACACAGTCTCTCACACACAGTCTCTCTCAGTCTCTCAAACAGTCTCTCGTATAGTCTCTCTCACAGTCTCTCTCACACAGTCTTTCTCACAGTCTCTCATACATTCTCTCTCAGACAGTCTCTCACACAGTCTCTCTCACTCAGTCTCTCACACAGTCTCTCTCACAGAGTCTCTCTCACACAGTCTCTCTCAGTCTCTCACAGTCTCTCTCACAATCTCTCACACACAGTCTCTCTGTCTCTCACACAATCTCTCGTACAGTCTCTCTCAGAGAGTCTCTCACACAGTCTTTCTCACACAGTCTCTCGTAGTCTCTCTCACACAGTCTCTCATACACTGTCTCTCACACAGTCTCTCACACAGTCTCTCACACAGTCTCTCTCACAGTCTCTCACTCACAGTCTCTCACACAGTCTCTCTCACAGTCTCTCTCACAGTCTCTCTCACACAGTCTCTCACAGTCTCTCTCACAGTCTCTCACTCAGTCTCTCTCACACAGTCTCTCGTTCATTCTCTCACACACAGTCTCTCACACAGTCTCTCTCACAGTCTCTCACACAGTCTCTCTCACAGTCTCTCTCACACACAGTCTCTCTCACAGTATCTCACAGTAACCTGTACAGTCTCTCTCACAGTCTCTCATACATTCTCTCTCACACAGTCTCTCACAGAGTCTCACACACACAGTCTCTCGTACAGTATTTCAGACAGTCTCTCTCACACAGTCACACGTACAGTCTCTCTCACACAGTCTCTCGTACAGTCTCTCTCAGAGAGTCTCTCACACAGTCTCTCACACACTGTCTCTCACACAGTCTCTCTCACAGTCTCTCACACAGTCTCTCACCCAGTCTCTCACACAGTCTCTCACTCACAGTCTCTCACACAGTCTCTCTCACAGTCTCTCTAACAGTCTCTCTCACACAGTCTCTCACACAGTCTCTCTCACACAGTCTCTCACACACAGTCTCTCACACAGTCTCTCTCACAGTCTCTCTCACACACAGTCTCTCACAGTATCTCACAGTCTCTCGTACAGTCTCTCTCACAGAGTCTCTCTCACACAGTCTCTCTCACAGTCTCTCTCACACAGTCTCACACACAGTCTCTCACATAGTCTCTAACACACAGTCTCTCACATAGTCTCTCTCACACAGTCTCTCACACAGTCTGTCACAGTCTCTCTCACACAGTCTCTCTCACAGTCTCTCTCACACAGTCTCTCACAGTCTCACACACAGTCTCTCTCACACACAGTCTCTCTCACAGTCTCTCACACAGTCTCTCTCACAGAGTCTCTCTCACACAGTCTCTCACACACATTCTTTCACAGTCTCTCACAGTCTCTCTCACAGTCTCTCACACACAGTCTCTCTCAGTCTCTCACACAGTCTCTCGTACAGTCTCTCTCGCAGTCTCTCTCACACAGTCTTTCTCACAGTCTCTCACACAGTCTCTCGTACACTCTCTCTCACAGAGTCTCTCTCACACAGTCTCTCACACACATTCTTTCACAGTCTCTCACACAGTCTCTCACACACAGTCTCTCTCAGTCTCTCACACAGTCTCTCATACAGTCTCTCTCACAGTCTCTCACACACAGTCTTTCATACAGTCTCTCACACAGTCTCTCTCACAGTCTCTCGTACAGTCTCTCTCACACAGTTTCTCTCACACAGTCTCTCTTACACAGTCTCTCGTACATTCTCTCTCACACAGTCACTCTCACAGTCTCTCTCACACAGTCTCTCACAGACAGTCTCTCACACACAGTCTCTCACACAGTCTCTCACAGTCTCTCACACAGTCTCTCACACAGTCTCTCTCACAGTCTCTCACTCAGTCTCTCTCACACAGTCTCTCGTTCATTCTCTCACACACAGTCTCTCACACAGTCTCTCTCACAGTCTCTCACACAGTCTCTCTCACAGTCTCTCTCACACACAGTCTCTCTCACAGTATCTCACAGTCTCCTGTACAGTCTCTCTCACAGTCTCTCATACATTCTCTCTCACACAGTCTCTCACAGAGTCTCACACACACAGTCTCTCGTACAGTATTTCAGTCTCTCTCACAGTCTCTCTCACACAGTCTCTCACAGTCTCATACACAGTCTCTCTCACAGTCTCTCTCACACAGTCTCTCTCACAGTCTCTCACACAGTCTCTCGTACAGTCTCTCTCACAGAGTCTCTCTCACACAGTCTCTCACACACATTCTTTCACAGTCTCTCACACAGTCTCTCACAGTCTCTCTCACAGACTCTCACACACAGTCTCTCTCAGTGTCTCACACAGTCTCTCCTACAGTCTCTCTCGCAGTCTCTCTCTAACACAGTCTTTCTCACAGTCTCTCACACAGTCTCTCGTACACTCTCTCTCACAGAGTCTCTCTCACACAGTCTCTCACACACATTCTTTAACAGTCTCTCACACAGTCTCTCACAGACAGTCTCTCTCAGTCTCTCTCACAGTCTCTCTCACACAGTCTCTCTCACAGCTTCTCACACAGTCTCTCGTACAGTCTCTCTCACAGAGTCTCTCTCACACAGTCTCTCACACACATTCTTTCACAGTCTCTCACACAGTCTCTCACAGTCTCTCTCACAATCTCTCACACAGTCTCTCTCAGTCTCTCACACAATCTCTCGTACAGTCTCTCTCACAGTCTCTCTCACACAGTCTTTCTCACAGTCTCTCACACAGTCTCTCGTACAGTCTCTCTCAGAGAGTCTCTCACACAGTCTCTCTCACACAGTCTCTCGTAGTCTCTCTCACAGTTTCTCACACACTGTCTCTCACACAGTCTCTCTCACAGTCTCTCACTCACAGTCTCTCACACAGTCTCTCACATAGTCTCTCTCAGTCTCTCTCACAGTCTCTCTCACACAGTCTCTCTCACAGTCTCTCTCACACAGTCTCTCACACACAGTCTCTCACACACAGTCTCTCTCACAGTCTCTCTCACACACAGTCTCTCTCACAGTATCTCACAGTCTCTCGTACAGTCTTTCTCACAGAGTCTCTCTCACACACATTCTTTCACACAGTCTCTCACACACAGTCTCTCTCAGTCTCTCACACAGTCTCTCGTATAGTCTCTCTCAGTCTCTCTCACAGAGTCTCTCTCACAGTCTCTCTCACACAGTCTCTCACACAGTCTCTCTCACAGTCTCTCTCACAATCTCTCACACACAGTCTCTCTCAGTCTCTCACACAATCTCTCGTACAGTCTCTCTCAGTATCTCTCACACAGTCTTTCTCACAGTCTCTCACACAGTCTCACGTACAGTCTCTCTCAGAGAGTCTCTCACACAGTCTCTCTCACACAGTCTCTCGTAGTCTCTCTCACACAGTCTCTCACACACTGTCTCTCACACAGTCTCTCACACACTGTCTCTCACACAGTCTCTCACACAGTCTCTCTCACAGTCTCTCACTCACAGTCTCTCACACAGTCTCTCTCACAGTCTCTCTCACACAGTCTCTCACACAGTCTCTCTCACAGTCTCTCTCACACAGTCTCTCACACAGTCCCTCACACACAGTCTCTCTCACAGTATCTCACAGTCTCTCGTACAGTCTTTCTCACAGAGTCTCTCTCACACACATTCTTTCACACAGTCTCTCACACAGTCTCTCACACACAGTCTCTCTCAGTCTCTCACACAGTCTCTCGTATAGTCTCTCTCACAGTCTCTCTCACACAGTCTTTCTCACAGTCTCTCATACATTCTCTCTCAGACAGTCTCTCACACAGTCTCTCTCACTCAGTCTCTCACACAGTCTCTCTCACAGAGTCTCTCTCACACAGTCTCTCTCTGAGTCTCTCACAGTCTCTCTTACAATCTCTCACACACAGTCTCTCTGTCTCTCACACAATCTCTCGTACAGTCTCTCTCAGAGAGTCTCTCACACAGTCTTTCTCACACAGTCTCTCGTAGTCTCTCTCACACAGTCTCTCATACACTGTCTCTCACACAGTCTCTCACACAGTCTCTCTCACAGTCTCTCACTCACAGTCTCTCACACAGTCTCTCTCACAGTCTCTCTCACACAGTCTCTCACACAGTCTCTCTCACAGTCTCTCACTCAGTCTCTCTCACACAGTCTCTCGTTCATTCTCTCACACACAGTCTCTCACACAGTCTCTCTCACAGTCTCTCACACAGTCTCTCTCACAGACTCTCTCACACACAGTCTCTCTCACAGTATCTCACAGTCTCCTGTACAGTCTCTCTCACAGTCTCTCATACATTCTCTCTCACACAGTCTCTCACAGAGTCTCACACACACAGTCTCTCGTACAGTATTTCAGACAGTCTCTCTCACACAGTCACACGTACATTCTCTCTCACACAGTCTCTCATACAGTCTCTCTCACACAGTCTCTCGTACAGTCTCTCACACAGTTTCTTGCACAGTCTTTCACACAGTCTCTCACACAGTCTCTCACTCAGTCTCTCTCACACAGTCTCACACAGTCTCTCTCACACAGTCTTTCATACAGACTCTCACACATTCTCTTTCACAGTCTCTTACACACAGTCTCTCACAGTCTCTCGTACATTCTCTCTCACACAGTCTCTCTCACACAGTCTCTCTCACAGTCTCTCTCACACAGTCTCTCACAGTCTCATACACAGTCTCTCTCACACAGTCTCTCTCACAGTCTCTCACACAGTCTCTCGTACAGTCTCTCTCACAGAGTCTCTCTCACACAGTCTCTCACACACATTCTTTCACAGTCTCTCACACAGTCTCTCACAGTCTCTCTCACAGACTCTCACACACAGTCTCTCTCAGTGTCTCACACAGTCTCTCCTACTGTCTCTCTCGCAGTCTCTCTCACACAGTCTTTCTCACAGTCTCTCACACAGTCTCTCGTACAGTCTCTCTCACAGAGTCTCTCTCACAGTCTCTCTCACACAGTCTCTCACACACATTCTTTCACAGTCTCTCACACAGTCTCTCACAGACAGTCTCTCACAGTCTCTCTCACAGTCTCTCTCACACAGTCTCTCTCACAGTCTCTCACACAGTCTCTCGTACAGTCTCTCTCACAGAGTCTCTCTCACACAGTCTCTCACACACATTCTTTCACAGTCTCTCACACAGTCTCTCACAGTCTCTCTCACAATCTCTCACACAGTCTCTCTCAGTCTCTCACACAATCTCTCGTACAGTCTCTCTCACAGTCTCTCTCACACAGTCTTTCTCACAGTCTCTCACACAGTCTCTCGTACAGTCTCTCTCAGAGAGTCTCTCACACAGTCTCTCTCACACAGTCTCTCGTAGTCTCTCTCACAGTTTCTCACACACTGTCTCTCACACAGTCTCTCACACAGTCTCTCACACAGTCTCTCTCACAGTCTCTCACTCACAGTCTCTCACACAGTCTCTCTCACATAGTCTCTCTCAGTCTCTCTCACAGTCTCTCTCACACAGTCTCTCTCACAGTCTCTCTCACACAGTCTCTCACACACAGTCTCTCACACACAGTCTCTCTCACAGTCTCTCTCACACACAGTCTCTCTCACAGTATCTCACAGTCTCTCGTACAGTCTTTCTCACAGAGTCTCTCTCACACACATTCTTTCACACAGTCTCTCACACACAGTCTCTCTCAGTCTCTCACACAGTCTCTCGTATAGTCTCTCTCAGTCTGTCTCACACAGTCTTTCTCACAGTCTCTCATACAGTCTCTCTCAGACAGTCTCTCACACAGTCTCTCTCACAGAGTCTCTCTCACAGTCTCTCTCACACAGTCTCTCACACAGTCTCTCTCACAGTCTCTCTCACAATCTCTCACACACAGTCTCTCTCAGTCTCTTACACAATCTCTCGTACAGTCTCTCTCAGTCTCTCTCACACAGTCTTTCTCACAGTCTCTCACACAGTCTCACGTACAGTCTCTCTCAGAGAGTCTCTCACACAGTCTCTCTCACACAGTCTCTCGTAGTGTCTCTCACACAGTCTCTCACACACTGTCTCTCACACAGTCTCTCACACAGTCTCTCTCACTGTCTCTCACTCACAGTCTCTCACACAGTCTCTCTCACAGTCTCTCTCACACAGTCTCTCACACAGTCTCTCTCACAGTCTCTCTCACACAGTCTCTCACACAGTCCCTCACACACAGTCTCTCTCACAGTATCTCACAGTCTCTCGTACAGTCTTTCTCACAGAGTCTCTCTCACACACATTCTTTCACACAGTCTCTCACAGAGTCTCTCACACACAGTCTCTCTCAGTCTCTCACACAGTCTCTTGTATAGTCTCTCTCACAGTCTCTCTCACACAGTCTTTCTCACAGTCTCTCATACAGTCTCTCTCAGACAGTCTCTCACACAGTCTCTCTCACTCATGCTCTCACACAGTCTCTCTCACAGAGTCTCTCTCACACAGTCTCTCACACAGTCTCTCTCACAGTCTCTCACAGTCTCTCTCACAATCTCTCACACACAGTCTCTCTGTCTCTCACACAATCTCTCGTACAGTCTCTCTCAGTCTCTCTCACACAGTCTTTCTCACAGTCTCTCACACAGTCTCTCGTACAGTCTCTCTCAGAGAGTCTCTCACACAGTCTTTCTCACACAGTCTCTCGTAGTCTCTCTCACACAGTCTCTCACACACTGTCTCTCACACAGTCTCTCACACAGTCTCTCTCACAGTCTCTCACTCACAGTCTCTCACACAGTCTCTCTCACAGTCTCTCTCACACAGTCTCTCACACAGTCTCTCTCACAGTCTCTCTCACACAGTCTCTCACACACAGTCTCTCTCACAGTATCTCACAGTCTCTCGTACAGTCTTTCTCACAGAGTCTCTCTCACACACATTCTTTCACACAGTCTCTCACACAGTCTCTCACACACAGTCTCTCTCAGTCTCTCACACAGTCTCTCGTATAGTCTCTCTCACAGTCTCTCTCACACAGTCTTTCTCAGTCTCTCATACAGTCTCTCTCAGACAGTCTCTCACACAGTCTCTCTCACAGTCTCTCATACAGTCTCTCTCACACAGTCTCTCTCACACAGTCTCTCGTACATTCTCTCTCACACAGTCTCTCACACACAGACTCTCACAGTCTCTCACAGTCTCTCACACAGTCTTTCATACAGACTCACACAGTCTCTCTCAGTCTCTCGTACATTCTCTCTCACACAGTCTCTCACACAATCTTTTACACACAGTCTCTCACACAGCCTCTGACACACATTCTCTCTCACACAATCTCTCACACACAGTCTCTCTCACAGTCTCTCACACACAGTCTCTCTCACACAGTCTCTCTCACAGTCTCTCGTAGATTCTCTATCAGTCTCTCACACACAGTCCCTCACACACAGTCTCACACACACAGTCTCTCGTACAGTATGTCACACAGTCTCTCTCACTCAGTCTCTCACACACAGTCTCTCACTCAGTCTCTCACACAGTCTCTCACACACAGTCTCTCACACAGTCTCTAACACAGTCTCTCTCACAGTCTCTCTCACAGTCTCTCACTCAGTCTCTCACAGTCTCTCTCACACAGCCTGTCACACAGTTTCTCTCACACAGTCTCTCACTCACAGTCTCTCACACGGTTTCTCTCACACAGTCCTCACACAGTCTCTCTCACAGTCTCTCTCACACAGTCTCTCACACACAGTCTCTCACACAGTCTCTAACACAGTCTCTCTCACACAGTCTCTCACACACAGTCTCTCACACAGTCTCTCTCACAGTCTCTCTCACACACAGTCTCTCTCACAGTCTCTCTCAGACAGTCTCTCGTACAGTCTCTCTCACAGAGTCTCTCTCACACAGTCTCTCACACACATTCTTTCACAGTCTCTCACACAGTCTCTCACAGACAGTCTCTCTCAGTCTCTCTCACAGTCTCTCTCACACAGTCTCTCTCACAGTCTCTCACACAGTCTCTCGTACAGTCTCTCTCACAGAGTCTCTCTCACACAGTCTCTCACACACATTCTTTCACAGTCTCTCACACAGTCTCTCACAGTCTCTCTCACAATCTCTCACACAGTCTCTCTCAGTCTCTCACACAATCTCTCGTACAGTCTCTCTCACAGTCTCTCTCACACAGTCTTTCTCACAGTCTCTCACACAGTCTCTCGTACAGTCTCTCTCAGAGAGTCTCTCACAGAGTCTCTCTCACACAGTCTCTCGTAGTCTCTCTCACAGTTTCTCACACACTGTCTCTCACACAGTCTCTCACACAGTCTCTCACACAGTCTCTCTCACAGTCTCTCACTCACAGTCTCTCACACAGTCTCTCTCACATAGTCTCTCTCAGTCTCTCTCACAGTCTCTCTCACACAGTCTCTCTCACAGTCTCTCTCACACAGTCTCTCACACACAGTCTCTCACACACAGTCTCTCTCACAGTCTCTCTCACACAGTCTCTCTCACAGTATCTCACAGTCTCTCGTACAGTCTTTCTCACAGAGTCTCTCTCACACACATTCTTTCACACAGTCTCTCACACACAGTCTCTCTCAGTCTCTCACACAGTCTCTCGTATAGTCTCTCTCAGTCTCTCTCACACAGTCTTTCTCACAGTCTCTCATACAGTCTCTCTCAGACAGTCTCTCACACAGTCTCTCTCACAGAGTCTCTCTCACAGTCTCTCTCACACAGTCTCTCACATAGTCTCTCTCACAGTCTCTCTCACAATCTCTCACACACAGTCTCTCTCAGTCTCTCACACAATCTCTCGTACAGTCTCTCTCAGTCTCTCTCACACAGTCTTTCTCACAGTCTCTCACACAGTCTCACGTACAGTCTCTCTCAGAGAGTCTCTCACACAGTCTCTCTCACACAGTCTCTCGTAGTGTCTCTCACACAGTCTCTCACACACTGTCTCTCACACAGTCTCTCACACAGTCTCTCTCACTGTCTCTCACTCACAGTCTCTCACACAGTCTCTCTCACAGTCTCTCTCACACAGTCTCTCACACAGTCTCTCTCACAGTCTCTCTCACACAGTCTCTCACACAGTCCCTCACACACAGTCTCTCTCACAGTATCTCACAGTCTCTCGTACAGTCTTTCTCACAGAGTCTCTCTCACACACATTCTTTCACAGTCTCTCACACAGTCTCTCACACACAGTCTCTCTCAGTCTCTCACACAGTCTCTTGTATAGTCTCTCTCACAGTCTCTCTCACACAGTCTTTCTCACAGTCTCTCATACAGTCTCTCTCAGACAGTCTCTCACACAGTCTCTCTCACTCAGTCTCTCACACAGTCTCTCTCACAGAGTCTCTCTCACACAGTCTCTCACACAGTCTCTCTCACAGTCTCTCACAGTCTCTCTCACAATCTCTCACACACAGTCTCTCTGTCTCTCACACAATCTCTCGTACAGTCTCTCTCAGTCTCTCTCACACAGTCTTTCTCACAGTCTCTCACACAGTCTCTCGTACAGTCTCTCTCAGAGAGTCTCTCACACAGTCTTTCTCACACAGTCTCTCGTAGTCTCTCTCACACAGTCTCTCACACACTGTCTCTCACACAGTCTCTCACACAGTCTCTCTCACAGTCTCTCACTCACAGTCTCTCACACAGTCTCTCTCACAGTCTCTCTCACACAGTCTCTCACACAGTCTCTCTCACAGTCTCTCTCACACAGTCTCTCACACACAGTCTCTCTCACAGTATCTCACAGTCTCTCGTACAGTCTTTCTCACAGAGTCTCTCTCACACACATTCTTTCACAGTCTCTCACACAGTCTCTCACACACAGTCTCTCTCAGTCTCTCACACAGTCTCTCGTATAGTCTCTCTCACAGTCTCTCTCACACAGTCTTTCTCAGTCTCTCATACAGTCTCTCTCAGACAGTCTCTCACACAGTCTCTCTCACAGTCTCTCATACAGTCTCTCTCACACAGTCTCTCTCACACAGTCTCTCGTACATTCTCTCTCACACAGTCTCTCACACACAGACTCTCACAGTCTCTCACAGTCTCTCACACAGTCTTTCATACAGACTCACACAGTCTCTCTCAGTCTCTCGTACATTCTCTCTCACACAGTCTCTCACACAATCTTTTACACACAGTCTCTCACACAGCCTCTGACACACAGTCTCTCTCACACAATCTCTCACACACAGTCTCTCTCACAGTCTCTCACACACAGTCTCTCTCACACAGTCTCTCTCACACAGTCTCTCTCACAGTCTCTCGTAGATTCTCTATCAGTCTCTCACACACAGTCCCTCACACACAGTCTCACACACACAGTCTCTCGTACAGTCTGTCACACAGTCTCTCTCACTCAGTCTCTCACACACAGTCTCTCACTCAGTCTCTCACACAGTCTCTCACACACAGTCTCTCACACAGTCTCTAACACAGTCTCTCTCACAGTCTCTCTCACAGTCTCTCACTCAGTCTCTCACAGTCTCTCTCACACAGCCTGTCACACAGTTTCTCTCACACAGTCTCTCACTCACAGTCTCTCACACGGTTTCTCTCACACAGTCCTCACACAGTCTCTCTCACAGTCTCTCTCACACAGTCTCTCACACACAGTCTCTCACACAGTCTGTCTCACAGTCTCTCACAGTCTCTCTCACAGTCTCTCACACACAGTCTCTCACACAGTCTCTCACATTCTCTCACACAGTCTCTAACACAGTCTCTCTCACACAGTTTCTCTCACAGTCTCTCTCACAGTCGCTCACACACAGTCTTTCATACAGACTCTCACAGTCTCTCTCACATTCTCTCGTACAGTCTCTCTCACACAGTCTTTCATACATTATCTCTCACACAGTCTCTCACACTGAGCCTCTCTCGTACATTCTCTCTCACACAGTCTCTCACACGGTCTCACACACACAGTCTCTCTCACACAGTCTCTCACACAGCCTCTCGTACATTCTCTCACACAGTCTCTCTCACACAGTCTCTCTCACAGTCTCTCGTACATTCTCTCTCAGTCTCTCACACACAGACTCTCTCACAGTCTCTCTCACACAGCCTCAGTACATTCTCTCTCACACAGTCTCTCATACAGTCTCTCTCACACAGTCCCTCGTACAGTCTCTCACACAGTCTCTCTCATAGTCTCTCACACACAGTCTCTCACACAGTCTCTCTCACAGTCTTTCACATAGTCTCTCTCTCACAGTCTCTCGTATATTCTCTCTCTCACAGTCTCTCTCACAGTCTCTCACACAGTCTCTCACACACAGTCTCTCACACATTCTATCAGTCTCTCTCACACAGTCTCACACAGTCTCTCTCACACAGTCTCACACACAGTCTCTCTCACACAATCTCTCACACACAGTCTCTCACACAGTCTCTCTCACAGTCTCTCTCACAGTCTCTCACACACAGTCTCTCACACATTCTCTCAGTCTCTCTCACACAGTCTCACACACAGTCTCTCTCACACAGTCTCTCACACACAGTCTCTCTCACACAGACTCTCGTACATTCTCTCTCACACACAGTCTCTCGCACAGTCTCTGGCACAGTCTCTCCCACAGTCTCTCTCACAGTCTCTCTAACAGTCTCTCTCACACAGTCTCTCACATAGTCTCTCACAGTCTCTCTCACACAGTCTCTCACACACTCTATCTCACACAGTCTCTCACACAGTCTCTCTCACAGAGTCTCTCTCACACAGTCTCTCTCACACAGTCTCTCACACAGTCTCTCTCACAGTCTCTCACAGTCTATCTCACAATCTCTCACACACAGTCTCTCTCAGTCTCTCACACAATCCCTCGTACAGTCTCTCTCACAGTCTCTCTCACACAGTCTTTCTCACAGTCTCTCGTACAGTCTCTCTCAGAGAGTCTCTCACACAGTCTCTCACACACTGTCTCTCACACAGTCTCTCTCACAGTCTCTCACAGTCTCTCACCCAGTCTCTCACACAGTCTCTCACACACAGTCTCTCACACAGTCTCTCTCACAGTCTCTCTAACAGTCTCTCTGACACAGTCTCTCACACAGTCTCTCTCACACAGTCTCTCACACACAGTCTCTCACACAGTCTCTCTCACAGTCTCTCTCACACAGTCTCTCACACACAGTCTCTCACACACAGTCTCTCTCACAGTCTCTCTCACACACAGTCTCTCTCACAGTATCTCACAGTCTCTCGTACAGTCTTTCTCACAGAGTCTCTCTCACACACATTCTTTCACACAGTCTCTCACACACAGTCTCTCTCAGTCTCTCACACAGTCTCTCGTATAGTCTCTCTCAGTCTCTCTCACACAGTCTTTCTCACAGTCTCTCATACAGTCTCTCTCAGACAGTCTCTCACACAGTCTCTCTCACAGAGTCTCTCTCACAGTCTCTCTCACACAGTCTCTCACACAGTCTCTCTCACAGTCTCTCTCACAATCTCTCACACACAGTCTCTCTCAGTCTCTCACACAATCTCTCGTACAGTCTCTCTCAGTCTCTCTCACACAGTCTTTCTCACAGTCTCTCACACAGTCTCACGTACAGTCTCTCTCAGAGAGTCTCTCACACAGTCTCTCTCACACAGTCTCTCGTAGTGTCTCTCACACAGTCTCTCACACACTGTCTCTCACACAGTCTCTCACACAGTCTCTCTCACTGTCTCTCACTCACAGTCTCTCACACAGTCTCTCTCACAGTCTCTCTCACACAGTCTCTCACACAGTCTCTCTCACAGTCTCTCTCACACAGTCTCTCACACAGTCCCTCACACACAGTCTCTCTCACAGTATCTCACAGTCTCTCGTACAGTCTTTCTCACAGAGTCTCTCTCACACACATTCTTTCACACAGTCTCTCACACAGTCTCTCACACACAGTCTCTCTCAGTCTCTCACACAGTCTCTTGTATAGTCTCTCTCACAGTCTCTCTCACACAGTCTTTCTCACAGTCTCTCATACAGTCTCTCTCAGACAGTCTCTCACACAGTCTCTCTCACTCAGTCTCTCACACAGTCTCTCTCACAGAGTCTCTCTCACACAGTCTCTCACACAGTCTCTCTCACAGTCTCTCACAGTCTCTCTCACAATCTCTCACACACAGTCTCTCTGTCTCTCACACAATCTCTCGTACAGTCTCTCTCAGTCTCTCTCACACAGTCTTTCTCACAGTCTCTCACACAGTCTCTCGTACAGTCTCTCTCAGAGAGTCTCTCACACAGTCTTTCTCACACAGTCTCTCGTAGTCTCTCTCACACAGTCTCTCACACACTGTCTCTCACACAGTCTCTCACACAGTCTCTCTCACAGTCTCTCACTCACAGTCTCTCACACAGTCTCTCTCACAGTCTCTCTCACACAGTCTCTCACACAGTCTCTCTCACAGTCTCTCTCACACAGTCTCTCACACACAGTCTCTCTCACAGTATCTCACAGTCTCTCGTACAGTCTTTCTCACAGAGTCTCTCTCACACACATTCTTTCACAGTCTCTCACACAGTCTCTCACACACAGTCTCTCTCAGTCTCTCACACAGTCTCTCGTATAGTCTCTCTCACAGTCTCTCTCACACAGTCTTTCTCAGTCTCTCATACAGTCTCTCTCAGACAGTCTCTCACACAGTCTCTCTCACAGTCTCTCATACAGTCTCTCTCACACAGTCTCTCTCACACAGTCTCTCGTACATTCTCTCTCACACAGTCTCTCACACACAGACTCTCACAGTCTCTCACAGTCTCTCACACAGTCTTTCATACAGACTCACACAGTCTCTCTCAGTCTCTCGTACATTCTCTCTCACACAGTCTCTCACACAATCTTTTACACACAGTCTCTCACACAGCCTCTGACACACAGTCTCTCTCACACAATCTCTCACACACAGTCTCTCTCACAGTCTCTCACACACAGTCTCTCTCACACAGTCTCTCTCACACAGTCTCTCTCACAGTCTCTCGTAGATTCTCTATCAGTCTCTCACACACAGTCCCTCACACACAGTCTCACACACACAGTCTCTCGTACAGTCTGTCACACAGTCTCTCTCACTCAGTCTCTCACACACAGTCTCTCACTCAGTCTCTCACACAGTCTCTCACACACAGTCTCTCACACAGTCTCTAACACAGTCTCTCTCACAGTCTCTCTCACAGTCTCTCACTCAGTCTCTCACAGTCTCTCTCACACAGCCTGTCACACAGTTTCTCTCACACAGTCTCTCACTCACAGTCTCTCACACGGTTTCTCTCACACAGTCCTCACACAGTCTCTCTCACAGTCTCTCTCACACAGTCTCTCACACACAGTCTCTCACACAGTCTGTCTCACAGTCTCTCACAGTCTCTCTCACAGTCTCTCACACACAGTCTCCCACACAGTCTCTCACATTCTCTCACACAGTCTCTAACACAGTCTCTCTCACACAGTTTCTCTCACAGTCTCTCTCACAGTCGCTCACACACAGTCTTTCATACAGACTCTCACAGTCTCTCTCACATTCTCTCGTACAGTCTCTCTCACACAGTCTTTCATACATTATCTCTCACACAGTCTCTCACACTGAGCCTCTCTCGTACATTCTCTCTCACACAGTCTCTCACACGGTCTCACACACACAGTCTCTCTCACACAGTCTCTCACACAGCCTCTCGTACATTCTCTCACACAGTCTCTCTCACACAGTCTCTCTCACAGTCTCTCGTACATTCTCTCTCAGTCTCTCACACACAGACTCTCTCACAGTCTCTCTCACACAGCCTCAGTACATTCTCTCTCACACAGTCTCTCATACAGTCTCTCTCACACAGTCCCTCGTACAGTCTCTCACACAGTCTCTCTCATAGTCTCTCACACACAGTCTCTCACACAGTCTCTCTCACAGTCTTTCACATAGTCTCTCTCTCACAGTCTCTCGTATATTCTCTCTCTCACAGTCTCTCTCACAGTCTCTCACAGTCTCTCACACACAGTCTCTCACACATTCTATCAGTCTCTCTCACACAGTCTCACACAGTCTCTCTCACACAGTCTCACACACAGTCTCTCTCACACATTCTCTCACACACAGTCTCTCACACAGTCTCTCTCACAGTCTCTCTCACAGTCTCTCACACACAGTCTCTCACACATTCTCTCAGTCTCTCTCACACAGTCTCACACACAGTCTCTCTCACACAGTCTCTCACACACAGTCTCTCTCACACAGACTCTCGTACATTCTCTCTCACACACAGTCTCTCGCACAGTCTCTGGCACAGTCTCTCCCACAGTCTCTCTCACAGTCTCTCTCACAGTCTCTCTCACACAGTCTCTCACATAGTCTCTCACAGTCCTCTCTCACACAGTCTCTCACACACTCTATCTCACACAGTCTCTCACACAGTCTCTCTCACAGAGTCTCTCTCACACAGTCTCTCTCACACAGTCTCTCTCACACAGTCTCTCACACAGTCTCTCTCACAGTCTCTCGCACAGTCTCTCACAGTCTATCTCACAATCTCTCACACACAGTCTCTCTCAGTCTCTCACACAATCCCTCGTACAGTCTCTCTCACAGTCTCTCTCACACAGTCTTTCTCACAGTCTCTCACACAGTCTCTCGTACAGTCTCTCTCAGAGAGTCTCTCACACAGTCTCTCACACACTGTCTCTCACACAGTCTCTCTCACAGTCTCTCACCCAGTCTCTCACACAGTCTCTCACACACAGTCTCTCACACAGTCTCTCTCACAGTCTC